>NW_007729351.1:243940-244206 GCF_000696425.1 Galeopterus variegatus | reverse complement strand
TTCTACTCTGCATCATTTTGGAATGATGTCATTGGCCCATATGTATGTAGAGGAAGCTTTCGCTTTCTCCTGGCAGCAGTGAGCTACATAAACCACCTGCCACAGGGGGTCATATGCTAATGGAGAAGAAAGTATAGAGAAATAAACAAATGATTAAATAATGCAATCTTGGTACTTCTCAAGTCAAGAAAATCATAGCAACAGGGGAAAGAGTGACTGGATGGAAGGGAGCAGCTATTTTAGACATAGGAAGAGCTCTTTGAGGA
>NW_007729351.1:240212-241982 GCF_000696425.1 Galeopterus variegatus | reverse complement strand
TCACACACACCAGCAACGTGGACAAAGATGAAAAGAAGTCACCTGTCATCCCATTCACGCACCACGGACGATGCAGTCGAGGAAGGTGTGCAGTGTATCTAGGTGTGAGCCTGGGCAGATTCCCTAACCTCTCTCCCTAAGCCGCGGTGACTTCACTTGTAAAAAGAGTTTCAGAAGAGTCCCCTCCTTTAGGATCGTTGTGAGGATAAAGTGAGATGACGTATGGAAACTGCCTGGTACAGTGTCTGAAATACAATAATCCCCCAATGACTGCTCATTATTATTGTCATCATCACTGCCAGTAATTACTAAACTTGTGTTGGATATCACCCAGGACTGTCCCTGGTTCACAGGGACATGAACATGAGTCGAATACAAATATGAAGTCCATGTAGAACATGATGTTCTTAGAGGACACACCAAGGATAGGGAAAGAAACCACCACTCGCCTCAAGGGAAGATAAAACACATCCCCAAAAACCAGCGTGTGAAAAATTTGAAAGCCCCATAGCAGTTTGGTACAAAACAACATAGTGCCTGTTAAATGTATATGTGCTAAGGGCACGCAGACAAGATAGCCAGAGTGTCAGCGGGGACCAGTGCAAGTTCCCTGAAGCCCAGGTCGGACCAGGTTTGAAGGACGCAGCAACTCTGGACTGGGCAGAGCATGCACTCTCCAAGAGCAGCAAGCTTTTGTAATTATCGCATCGTTGAATGTTGGCCCGGAAAAAATGTGGGAGACTTGGGCTGGTGATTAAAGAGGTCAGAAAAATCTGAAAAAGGGAAGGAAAACAATTGTGTGAAGCTATCACTTCTGGGCTGCAAAGTCAAGTTTAAGTCTGGAAGGTCCTTGGGAGCCTCTCTAAGAACTGAGCAGAGGGCCGAGCAACAGAGGCGATGGCTAGAGAATTTTTCTCTGCAGCTGTGTGTGGGATGTGCTACATCCCAGAAAAGAGAGGCAAGAAACCCCTGGGGACGTAATAGACTTGCACAAAGATGCCACATTATGACAATAAGCCCTTAAATGCCAAGTCAGGAACTAAAAGGATATGACTTAGCATTTGGTAATTATGTTGAACAAAGTATGAAATAGTAAAGCANCATCCCCTCGCTCCCTTCCTCCCTCTCTCTCTCTCTCTCTCTCTCTCTCTCTCTGTCAGCATTCACACTTTTCCTAAGGTTCTTATTTGTTTTCCATTGTATTTTTTCTTCCTCCTGTTAGAGCAGACACCACTTACAAGCAGAGCTAGGTCTTAATCTTGTCAGTCTAGCATTTGGTCTTTACCAATAAGAGCTCAACAAACATCTGGCAGATGGCTGCAATCNAGTCTAGCATTTGGTCTTTACCAATAAGAGCTCAACAAACATCTGGCAGATGGCTGCAATCAAAATCAAAGCCATTGGCCTCTTAGGCCAAAGGTAGAGATCCCTTGATCTCTCCAAATGATGTTAAATGCTCTGTTAGTCATTCTGAATGCAGGGGAGTTCTCACTTACTCATAGCCTAAGTAGTTCTATAATCAGCTTCAGTTTATCTCTTGTTCTGTCTTATTCTTTCCCTTTTGCCCAGTTTGGAAAAGAAAACAACCATCCTGAAATTGCCTTATAATAACCTATCTATAGCAGCACCATGTTTATTGTTCTTTTCTGGAAGCTCATGGCCCAACATATACCTGCAAACAAACAAGAAATTCCTCTAGAGACCTAGTCAAAGGCAAGAGTGACTGAAGGGCAACCTGTGACAAGTTCATAGCATATTTGTGTTAATACA
>NW_007729351.1:204030-239465 GCF_000696425.1 Galeopterus variegatus | reverse complement strand
TTATTAGTACTCTTGTCCATAGATATTCCTCAGCTGGTACAGATAATCCACTTTTCTTCCTTGGCAGCAGTATTTGCATGTTTGTAGCTATTGCAAATTTTCAGAACACCACCCAACATCCATCACCCTCCATGTGGTGGCCAGAATGATTTTTTGAAAATGCTAACTTAATCCAGTTACTCCTGAAGCTGTACACCTCTCCCGGGACCAGCAGGCAAGTTGGATGTGACCAGACCTGACCACCTCATTGGTGTACCTCTCCCCACACTGCGCCCCTCCCATCATGCTGCCCACTTCTACAGCCCTGCAACTTGGACAAACTCATTCTCTGCCTGAGATGCCCTCTGTACTCCCAGGCCCTGACATCCATATCGTCATCGTCCCTACCTCCACAGGCCCTCCCTTCCTGCCTCCTGTATGCACCACACTGAGCTCTGGATAGGGTTCAGTCTTGATTGCAATTATTTGTACTGTCTCCACAACCACAATAGTGCTGGTGCTCCCCGGTCTCTGTTCTTGCGTGCGAGGCATTCAGCATAGGGTTAGGCCCCCCTCGAGTGTCCGCTGCACAGATGAAGGACCAACTAAAGAGCAAAGGAATGACCCTGTCCAGTGAGGACTATTTCAGGAAGCCACACACACACCCTCTTTCCAGTATGCCTCTCTTTCCAGGAACTCAAGCCAGCACCCTCTAACAACCTAATGTGCTTGGTTTCAATTTCACATTTCCAATCACTCAGGCATGAAGGCCTTATATGAAAACCAGTGGCACAATGATTCAATCATCCATAGATATGCTCAATTTTGCCACATCTATGTTTAAAAGCTAAGTTTTAAATACTCAGCTTTGAATAATTGATGACACCAGTTAACAGGTGTTTATCATCACTCAAACACAGTGTTTTAAGACGCCTGCAGGCATGGACAGGCCGATTCCTGCACTGCGCCTTATTGCCCCATATTGACAGCTGTTTCCGTCATGCAATATGAGTATGTGAGATCATCTGTCTGGACACAGCTACTCTCAGAATGGTTAGCCCCAATTACTAACTTCACAAACCAGTTCAAGAAATCAGGGCAGTCAGGCAGAGAAGGGAAAAGGTTAAATCCAAAAATTAACCCAATAGTTGATACCATGGAAAAAACTAGTGATTCCAAACCTGACTGATCATGAGAACATGAAGTACCTGTTACCTGTATCAGCTGCGGGTCATATGTTTCTCCTGGCTATCTTATCACTAGTTCAGTCACAAAGCTTGGTAGAAATTGGGGTCTGAATCATGTGATAGAGATTCCAACGTGCTGTGACTTAGGAAGATGAGTCTGGGGCATCTTGAGGGACCCAAAGAGTGATATTTTTAATATCTTATCACTAGTTCAGTCACAAAGCTTGGTAGAAATTGGGGTCTGAATCATGTGATAGAGATTCAAATGTGCTGTGACTTAGGAAGATGAGTCTGGGGCATCTTGAGGGACCCAAAGAGTGATATTTTTAAAAATTGGCAACTGTCCAATCTCCTCCCCCCTTCCCTACCAAAAGGCATCAGATTTTACTTAAACCACAAGTATTTTCTCTTAGGAATGCTGAGAGGTCTCTGATTCACGAATCATTACATTACTTCTTTCTAATGTTTGTTTACACACATACAGAGAAGTGTGCAGTCCCTGAGGATTTTCCAGTTACTTCAGAAGGAAAAAATATTCCTCACAACAGAAACTGAAATGGAAGAAGTTGGAGGAATTGCTGGGAGATGACAACGAAGCCTGGGTACTGTGCCACAGAAGCTAGAAATCCAGTGAATCATGTCATGCAACGCCATCTACCCAAAGATCCCACTTATTTTATCAGACAGCATTAAAAGGCTCTCAATTTCATCACTGAGTCAAACAAAACACTCAAAACTGGATGCAGATGCGTTGGGGTATCCCAGCATTTCAAACGTGATAAACTTTTCACTTTGCAAAACTTTTCTTCTCCTTCCTCCCACCAGAAGGTCCTCAGCAGCTCTCCTGAGGGCACTTGAAGTAGACAGACACTTTGGCAATCAGAATCTGAAGAGTGCAGCTGGATTCAGGAGGGAGGGCCAGAGATGCTGAATCTCCCAGAGCAGCCCAGAATGTGCCTCCCCAAAATATGCTTCTTGAGCATAAAGGCTTATTTAGAGCTGGTTATTTTGAGAAACTGCAGACACAGGAAATCTCTGGAAACCAAGAAGTTACCCTTTTGTAAGGACAATTTACATCTACAAAGGAAATCTCCATGCTTAAGGGTGTCTCCCTCCTAGTCAGAAGGATGTCTCCAGGTCCACAGAGAAGGCACCAATGTGCACATGCATACGTAACAAACCTTACTCTCCTCTACCTGCTTTTCCAGGTCACCTCCTGTAAGAAAATAATCTAAGTGATTCATTTTCAGGAATAACTTATCTAAGGGTGTTTTAACTGATTCAGGCCCAGCCCAAAAGTTGTCTCACTGGTCCAGCCCATTCCCAGAGGGTCATGAACCATCTCCTTGAGATGGTAATTAGTTACTAGCCCCCATTGTTTTCTTCATTCCCTGGTGTTTCTCCTTTCACAGGGCTTTAGTGGGGCTTTTTCATGGATTAGTACTGAGCCCTCAGACAGAATTTTTTACAAGGGGGCAATAAATTGGGGTAATAAATCTTAGGTGTTGTCTGGGAAGATTGTGTATCCCATAGTCCTCTCAGCCAATGAGGAACTGTGGGAGGGACTTGCATACTATGGAATAAATTGCTTGCTACAGCCCTTTTTCACATTCCTACCCCTCAAACACCCAAACATTTCAAGGCCATAATTAAAGTCTCACTTTCCTGTACCTTGTGTCTCTGTGTCCATCCTTTGGTATTGGACAGGTAAGGACATTTCTCACACCTCCCTACACTGAGCCTCTCACCCTTGCTTCTGTGTTTCACCAGAGGATGATATTTAAGCCTTAGTTCAAAGCCACCTCTTCAAAATTCACTTATTTCTCTGGGCATCCCCCATGTACACATGGGGTGTACACATTAAACTTCTGTTTTTCTCTTGGTCATCTGTCTTCTGTTACAGGGCTCTATCCGAACTAAGAACTATGAAGGGTGGAAAGAAAATTATTCCCAATGTGGGGGAAAGAGGCTGCACCACAAAAACAAGCAAACAGATAATCTACCCCAAATGGTGGCCACAGTGTTCCCTGCAGATGTCCTCAGTCTGGTTGCACAAAGGATAGCTGAGACACCAAGAAAGAGGTAGTACTGGTAGTTACCAGCTGGGCTGTCCTCTGTCCATGCTCTGGAGGACTCAGAATCAGCTAAGAATGACAAGGAAACACCAGTGGCCCTTTAACATGATTCAATTAAAACTTCCTGATGTAGTCCCAGGTCATTTTGTAACTAGCTCCACCCCAAACTCAGAGTTCCAGCTACTCAAATTGCTAGAAGAGAGTTTTGCATACTTTACACTGGAATTGTCAAAGAACAAAATTACAACAATTTTACTTAAATATCTCAATTGGCTTTTTTGTAATTCTAGAATCGGGCAGCACGTTATTCCATAAAATAGAATAAGCATTCCAATGAGCTGAGCGAAGGAGCCTGATTTTACAGAAGGAAAAAAGCTGAAGAAGCAGAAACAACAGCAACAACAAAGCAGGTTGGTCATTTCAAAGTCACTTTCCAACAGTGTGGGGATTGGGAGACAGAACAGTAAGAAGTAACTTACTCCTTAACATCAAGTGGCTTCAGGCTGTCTCTTCTGTGTAACGACTACAGCAGCGGGAACCTCACTGTCATAGCTCTGGAAGATTTAAGCTGGCCTGTTTGGGAAATTGGCCATTATCTCTTTCTCCTGACTTTTCAGGTCAGACCACAGCCTAAGTGACCTGGAACTTAGGAGGGTGATTCCAATTTGATTTTTAGTCTGGTCTGCTGGGGCCTAGTACAGGAACTTAGTCCAAAACAATGACCTCTGGTGACTTATTTAACAGAATGCATATTTTCTAATGAGCCCCCAGTTGTAAGCAGTCACCATGCAATTAATCTTATTTACCTTACCTCACCTAGTTTTGGGGTCTATCTCTCAGAGAGTGCAAAGACCGTCAAGACCAGGGGAGCAGGAAAAGGCGTTATTACCTGCAAGTAAGAAGAACACTTTGGGATTGCTCCCAAAGCAGTGTCTCCCCAGGAAGGGAAAAGGGTTATCTTGTATAGCCAAAGTTCCTGCCTAATTTCCTGCCCATGCTCTCATTGAAGTCCTCTCATGTAAATGAAGGATACAGGCTTGCTCAGTTCGGATTGGTTGACTATGGACATAGTTCATTGGTCAGTTCTGAAGCCAAATTTGCATCCGGGCCCAGGAAGGACTGTGACCTTTGGGCAATAGCAGGACTTCAGGAAGTTGTCACACAGGGTGGATTGGTTGACTATGGACATAGTTCATTGGTCAGTTCTGAAGCCAAATTTGCATCTGGGCCCAGGAAGGACTGTGACCTTTGGGCAATAGCAGGACTTCAGGAAGTTGTCACACAGGGTAAACTTTGAGCCCTCGGCTAGAACAGGTTATAGTCGGTAGGCGGTGAATTGAGACTTCCTGCTGTGGTTGACCCATGACATAACACAGGGGCAGGTGGGTATGGAGATCCCGGCTCCTTCTTGGGTGGAGATCTTACCATTAAAATGAGGCAAGCTCACCAAAGTTCATCTCTGGGGCCTACAGTTCAGTTTCAGCTGGTATATTTGAAGACAGTCTAGTAATACCTGGTTCATGACTTCCTGTCACCTCCCGCAAGAACAGAAACTCAGAACAAAGGCTTCATGACCAGCTCACTTCCTGTTTTGAGCTTTTTAGTGGCAGTGGGTGCCTGGCATTTAGGAGACCCTGGGCCCTTGGTTGCAATTTCTTTTCCTTCTGCTCAGATAGCTCGCTCCATCTAGGATTGGCCCTCAACATGGGTAATTCATTAAAATAACCTGGACACTTTTGTATGGGCCATTCCCCACCCCCCCAGCCCCAGACACTGTTCAGTCAGGCAGAAGGGTAGTCTGGGCTATTGGGACTCCTTCCAAGAAGGTTTTGGTAACTGTGGAACCATCCAGCAAAATGCAGACCTGAGCACCATGCCATCGAGATCATCAGGCAACAGCTTGCATTGCTGTTCTTAAGAGACAGAATTTGAGAATGCAGATTTCACAGACACTGAGGCCTTCTGGTTGGTTATTCTTCTGCACCAGTTAGGGTCTTGGTGAAACAGGCACTTGGATAGAAAGTAAGCCACGTGACATGCTGTGAAAGTCAAAACCGCCCTCTCACCTTCGCTTCCGATTGTGACTAGAGTTNGTGACATGCTGTGAAAGTCAAAACCGCCCTCTCACCTTCGCTTCCGATTGTGACTAGAGTTGAAGGGAAAATTCTAAGGCAACTTATTCCCTGAACTCTGCATTAACATTCAGTCCTCATAATCTGGCAGAATTTCAAGGTTGGCAGCGGCAGCATCTTCACACGTCTTCTTGGTAACACTTTTGACTTTATAGATGGGGAAACCGAGGCCCAAGGCAAAGTTATTCATTCAGGAATACTAAGGTTAGCTAGAGAGAAAGTCATAGAGATATAAAAATACAGGACTATTCATTCCAGAGGACCTGCTGGCTCCAAAGGGCTCGCCTTTGCTCCTGCTTCCACACACCTACCTGCTGCAAGGGTTCTTTTCTGACTGCTGCTTTGCCTCGGGGATCCACTAGCTTCACACTGTGTGAGATGGTGTCATTCCTTTCCCAGGGGAGTGAACTCATTTTAGTAGTAATACAAAAGCTCTCAACCTAGGAGTAGTTTCGAAAATGTCATTTAAAAGGCCTTTGTATTTCCATTGAGAAGATTACAAGTTCTCTGCTCATGACAAATACATTACTAAGGGGCAGGGAGGGGAGATCTTGAAGTTTACACAAATCAGAAAAAAAACTCATAGGAAAATTCTACTCATTTTACAGAAGAAATCTGTCAAACTAATTCTATCATTAGAGCCTTTACAAAGTCACAATATAAAATTATGTATGCTTTGAACAAGTTTACACACACCTTTTAACTTTTCGTATGTTAAAATAATTTGAGACTTTGAATGTTGTATTCTGTTTTGCTTTAGAAATTCTTTCAAATTCTGCATCCTGATAAGTATGGANAAGAAGAACACTTTGGGATTGCTCCCAAAGCAGTGTCTCCCCAGGAAGGGAAAAGGGTTATCTTGTATAGCCAAAGTTCCTGCCTAATTTCCTGCCCATGCTCTCATTGAAGTCCTCTCATGTAAATGAAGGATACAGGCTTGCTCAGTTCGGATTGGTTGACTATGGACATAGTTCATTGGTCAGTTCTGAAGCCAAATTTGCATCCGGGCCCAGGAAGGACTGTGACCTTTGGGCAATAGCAGGACTTCAGGAAGTTGTCACACAGGGTAAACTTTGAGCCCTCGGCTAGAACAGGTTATAGTCGGTAGGCGGTGAATTGAGACTTCCTGCTGTGGTTGACCCATGACATAAAACAGGGGCAGGTGGGTATGGAGATCCCAGCTCCTTCTTGGGTGGAGATCTTACCATTAAAATGAGGCAAGCTCACCAAAGTTCATCTCTGGGGCCTACAGTTCAGTTTCAGCTGGTATATTTGAAGACAGTCTAGTAATACCTGGTTCATGACTTCCTGTCACCTCCCGCAAGAACAGAAACTCAGAACAAAGGCTTCATGACCAGCTCACTTCCTGTTTTGAGCTTTTTAGTGACAGTGGGTGCCTGGCATTTAGGAGACCCTGGGCCCTTGGCTGCAATTTCTTTTCCTTCTGCTCAGATAGCTTGCTCCATCTAGGATTGGCCCTCAACATGGGTGATTCATTAAAATAACCTGGACACTTTTGTATGGGCCATTCCCCACCCCCCCAGCCCCAGACACTGTTCAGTCAGGCAGAAGGGTAGCCTGGGCTATTGGGACTCCTTCCAAGAAGGTTTTGGTAACTGTGGAACCATCCAGCAAAATGCAGACCTGAGCACCATGCCATCGAGATCATCAGGCCACAGCTTGCATTGCTGTTCTTAAGAGACAGAATTTGAGAATGCAGATTTCACAGACACTGAGGCCTTCTAGTTGGTTATTCTTCTGCACCAGTTAGGGTCTTGGTGAAACAGGCACTTGGATAGAAAGTAAGCCATGTGTCTTGCTGGGTTTCTACAGCATAAAATCACTATGTTTTAAATGCATATCTTGTGGGGAGATACTTTGAGACTGCAAATATTTCATTTCTCATCAAAATGTTACTCAGTTTTAGAATGTATTAGAAACTCTTGTCTGAAACAATTGTTACTATGATTCCTATCAAATAATAATGCTCTAATTGGTCATCCCCTACATTAAGGAAGAGACGTCCTTCCTCCCTTAGTTATTTACTTATTATGTACTCATTTACTCAGTTATTTATTTGAGCCAGCTTGTACTCATGGATACTTACTGCATGGGTTACAACCCGTTACTGTCATTGTCTTCTTGCTATAGCTGCCTTCTGCACCAAAAGGTCTTCTAGCTCATCTTGTACTTTCCTGCCCCCGCCTGAAATCAGCAATAGCTAAACAAGGAGTCTGTTAATTTTACTGGAGAGTAGCTAGAGACCAAGGTCTGGAACGAGGTGTGCTCACTGCTGTTGGGGTGTCTCTGCTTCTTGGCCCTCTCAGTGGACACAGCTGGGACATTAAGTCCATAGACCCATTTCTCTATCTCTCTGCACATATATTAAAAGCCCATGTTTTCACACTGATACCTCTGATTCTAATCCAACATCACAGGTTCATTCCAGCATTCCCCCTTTCCTTGTTTACCACTCCTTTCTTAGACAATAAAAACCTGACTTCCATTATCTAATATGTTAACTAATTTTCTCAAATCTAGAATACACACAGTTTCAGGAATTGAACTCATTTTAGTAGTAATACAAAAGCTCTCAACCTAGGAGTAGTTTCGAAAATGTCATTTAAAAGGCCTTTGTATTTCCATTGAGAAGATTACAAGTTCTCTGCTCATGACAAATACATTACTAAGGGGCAGGGAGGGGAGATCTTGAAGTTTACACAAATCAGAAAAAAAACTCATAGGAAAATTCTACTCATTTTACAGAAGAAATCTGTCAAACTAATTCTATCATTAGAGCCTTTACAAAGTCACAATATAAAATTATGTATGCTTTGAACAAGTTTACACACACCTTTTAACTTTTCGTATGTTAAAATAATTTGAGACTTTGAATGTTGTATTCTGTTTTGCTTTAGAAATTCTTTCAAATTCTGCATCCTGATAAGTATGGAATACCTTAGAATACAACTCTTACCTGGGGTAGCTATTTTCACAGTAAGAAATCCCAAATTTTGACTATAATTTTGCAAAGAATGACTACTCAAGTTTAACTTAAGCAAATAGTTACCTGCATGCATGGAGGTGGAATGTGCCTGTGCATTGAGACTCGGAGCTGAACGTCCTGGGGAAGTGGCCTGTGCAAGTGTGTATGCAAGCCTGGACATGGCCAGTGCTCTCCTGGTTCTCCTGGACCAGCTGGTTTACTGACCAAACAGTTCTGACATGTTAGTTGGAAACCTTTAAGATTTAACTTGGAAATGATGTAGGTTACCAGGAAAGTGAGGAACATGCTGGTAAACAGAAATGCTTGTTTGGGGAACTAGGATATCACTGCACACCATGTCTCTCTCTGCCCACCCGTAAGGCAAACCAATGCCCATGATTCCTAAAGATCCATTGATTTTCCAAGAGAAAAGAAACTGATCACATGACTGACACAAAACAATTGTACCAGTGTTCCCTGAATCCCTTTTCAATAAGAAAGAGAGTCAGAAACAAAAATGGTACCTGGTTAGCCCCAAGGAGTAAGAAAATTCCTTAGTACGGCACCTTGCAATCTGCAAACACTCATTTTGGGTGTATTTTCCCACATTTCATCGGCTGCCACCGTACACATGTCCACTCCAGTCTCCTGGATAGTCTCCAACAAGCCAAGTCTTTTCATTTTCATATTTTTTTACTTATGTAGAGCTCTTTACGCACAGCACCCTTCTGCCGGGGAACATTCTGCCCATTTTCCTGAAACGTCACTTGATCTGAAACCCTTTCCTTTCTCCACACAAAATGAATCTAGCAGTACCGGTGACTCTTCTCCTGGGCCATCACAGCACATAGTGAACACACCATTTGGCAAACACCACACACCGTGTTGAAGTTTGCTGTGACCTACCAAATGCAATCAGTAGACTATAACCTCCCTGAGGACAGCTGCCATTTCCCTGTCCCACACAGTGCCTTTCACGTGCCTATACACTCAACAGATAACTGCAGAATGAATTGGTTCTTAGGAAAAGGTCTCAAGCACACACAAATAAGTCTGGATTCTCGTAGCCTTATGAGGGGTTTCAAATGATCGACTATGTTCCTGAGAGAGTTATAAATAGCTATAACTTCAGCTGTCTTTCCAGGCACGATGCAATGTGTTCAGATAAGTTGATGCTCCAGGATGAGAAAGAGCTGAGCTTTTATCTCATAGCAGTCAACTGGTACTGATGCTTACATGTGAATTATTTCTAATTTCTTTTATACTCAATTCTTCATTTTGAAATAATTTCAGACTTACAAAAACAATGCAACATTAGTACAGAGATCTCCACACTCCACTCATCTAGCTTCCTCAACTTTTAGCACCTCACATAACTGCAATGTCATTATCTAAACCAGGAAATCAACCAGGTAAGATGGTTTTGCCTGATTTAAAGATCTTACTGAAATTCCATCTGTAGTTCCACATTAGCCCCTTTCTGGATCAGGATCCAAACCAGGATCACACACTGGGTTTAATATCTTCTTGAATTTTGGGTGCTCCCCCAATTTTTATTTGTCCTTCATTATCGTGACACTCTCAAGGAGTACCAACAAGAGCTGTATCTTACAGAATGTCCACAATTTGTGTCAGTCTAATGTTTCCTCCTGATTCAGTTCAGACAACACATTCTGGGCAGCAATACCCCAGAAGGGAGGCTGTGCCCTTCCTGGTACATCACATCAGGAGTCACACAACATCCGCTGCTGCTGCTACTGGCAGGGCTAACCTTCATTAGTTGGTTAAGATGGTGTCTTGCTGGGTTTCTACAGCATAAAATCACTATGTTTTAAATGCATATCTTGTGGGGAGATACTTTGAGACTGCAAATATTTCATTTCTCATCAAAATGTTACTCAGTTTTAGAATGTATTAGAAACTCTTGTCTGAAACAATTGTTACTATGATTCCTATCAAATAATAATGCTCTAATTGGTC
This sequence comes from Galeopterus variegatus, assembly GCF_000696425.1. Taxonomy (NCBI): domain Eukaryota; kingdom Metazoa; phylum Chordata; class Mammalia; order Dermoptera; family Cynocephalidae; genus Galeopterus; species Galeopterus variegatus. The sequence goes on along the minus strand of NW_007729351.1, from coordinate 229,126 downwards.
ATCCCCTACATTAAGGAAGAGACGTCCTTCCTCCCTTAGTTATTTACTTATTATGTACTCATTTACTCAGTTATTTATTTGAGCCAGCTTGTACTCATGGATACTTACTGCATGGGTTACAGCCCGTTACTGTCATTGTCTTCTTGCTATAGCTGCCTTCTGCACCAAAAGGTCTTCTAGCTCATCTTGTACTTTCCTGCCCCCGCCTGAAATCAGCAATAGCTAAACAAGGAGTCTGTTAATTTTACTGGAGAGTAGCTAGAGACCAAGGTCTGGAACGAGGTGTGCTCACTGCTGTTGGGGTGTCTCTGCTTCTTGGCCCTCTCAGTGGACACAGCTGGGACATTAAGTCCATAGACCCATTTCTCTATCTCTCTGCACATATATTAAAAGCCCATGTTTTCACACTGATACCTCTGATTCTAATCCAACATCACAGGTTCATTCCAGCATTCCCCCTTTCCTTGTTTACCACTCCTTTCTTAGACAATAAAAACCTGACTTCCATTATCTAATATGTTAACTAATTTTCTCAAATCTAGAATACACACAGTTTCAGGAATTCTAACATATAACCCTGTAAAAAACTAAAATATAACATTTATACTAGTTAGAATACAGTACTTGAGTAGAGTTGTTATTGCCTTAGAGTCTGGTCAAATATTGTTTTTCAAAGTTACCTACATTGATTTTTTACTCTACTCCCTGCAACACTGTACCTAAAGATAAATAGGAAGAGAGACATTCCTACAGGGGGAAAATTGTGGGATGCTCTGTCAAATGGCTTATAATATCTTGCTTATATTAGGACAGACTAACAACTGTATCAACTAGACCAAAAACCCAAACACCATTAAAGCTTTATTCTTCCTTATGTAACAGCATTAGGCAGCAGAAACAGATGGGCAAAGCGGTCCCCTCCACTCATTCTGGTTCTCAAGCATCTGAAGATTCTATCATCTTCAACACGTGCTTCCCAAAGTTAGCTGGGGACTGTCCCCAGTTCCTCATGCAGAAAGTTTCACACTTTCTGTTCCCTCTGCCCTACATGTCCTTCCTCCAGGTAGCTGCATAGCTTCCTCGTCTGCTTCCTCTAGTGTATCACCCAAGCAGTGGGGACTTCTCTGATCCAAGCAGGCCCTACAGTCCGGCCCTGCCCAGCTGTGCTGTGCTCTACAGCCCCCGTCACCACCCAGCACACTAAGGCTCCACCAGTGGGCTTGTTGTCTGTCTCTATCCACAGAACATCAGTTCCAGACGGCAGGGACTTAACTCTATTCCCTGATGTGACCTCAGCACCTAGAACAGGGCCAGGTGCTCACTACATACTGTAAAATGGATGCTGAACACATAAATGGCCTGGCTAGATCAGGCAAGAGTGTGCTAGCATTTCTGTACTTATGGAAGGAACACCAAGACTCATGAAAGGAATTGAGAGAAAGCCTGGCTTTCAAATCTATTGAATTCCTGAGGGGTCTAGCAAATATTTGCTTTGACAGTCCAAGCTTAGAAAATATATTATTTATCTGTTGGTTACATCCCATTTCCTGAAATCCTAGTGCCCGTGGATTTAGTGATAAGGAAGACCTGGGACAGTAAGACTTACAGGATGAGAACAATGACTTCCCTGCACACACACCTGGCATCACCAGGGCCCTGGAGGTAAACATGGTCACATCCCACTGTACAGAGAAGGAAGCTGGGCTGCAGAGGCTGGGGCACCTGGCCCAAGGCCACGGGCATGCACACAGCAGAGGCAGGGCTGGGCGCTCACCACTATTGCTCTTTCTTTACACTTTAAGGTCATTTTACCTAAAAAATGCTTTCTGGGTTTAGTACCTGTACTAATGAATGACTTATTTAAGAAGTGGTATGATACAGAAGGTAAGAAAAAAGTTGGAGCCAGATGTCCAAGCTTAAGTCCTCCGTCTATTTTTGCTGGCAGTACAATACAGCACAAGTTAGTCAATCCAATTACATTCTAGTTTCTTCATCCATGAAACAGGGTTAATAATAAAATACTTTCCTCACAGTATCATTATAAGTAAGAAGTGCATCCATATACACACATCACTTAAAATGAGAGCTGGCCAATTACTCTTGTCAAGCAATCATAAACAAAATTTGGGTGTGATCCTTTGAGCTATTACTGCAAAATCTCTTTTATATTCAGCAGTACTAATGTAAATGATGCAATTTCTCTCTCTCCTCATCTTAACAAATCAATTACACCATTTTCATTCAATCAGTATGTTTGTAATCGACATTGATTTCAAAGTTCTACCTGTTTTAAAAATGAGACCACTTGTAGGACATAAGTGACTTACTAAATGAAATAATAAAGAAAATCACCAAACAACAACAATATGATAAAAATCGACATCATGAAGAAAACAAACCAGCAGACTCACATAAAGTAGCACTGCTTACTCAATGAGCATTTCAACTGAGGTTTTCAAAAGACTTCTTCTATCAGTGAGATAAGACTTGTCATTTTATATAACCCTTGCCAGAATAACATGCCTGTCGAATTCTCAGGTTGAATAAAACCCTTTTGACTTTGCTAGCTCCCTGGACTTCACTTTGGAGTTTACACAGAGGGGTCCAACCTCACTGGCTCCTTCTGGGGCCACACATGGGAAGCAGGGTGCACACAAACCCACAGACACGTGCAAACAGAGCCTGCAGGCAACAAAACAACAGGCCTAACTGCACCCCCCTGTGACACTCAGCTAAACCAAGAGACCAGAGTTCATAGGATAATGGCTTTTTCCTCCCCATATTTGTATTCTCAAACTCTGCATTTTCATTTCTGCATGTAATATTATATACAGTGATACTAACCGCAAAGAGAGACATGCAGAAGAGTTTGAAAAGGAAAAAGGAGACCCTGAATACCATTTAGCACCATTTTTAAAAGATGACAAAATAACTTTTGCCTCTGTAAAAAAGATAATGTGGCTAAAATAAGGAATTAATGATTTTGTGTACTGATTCTGCTTATTTCCTGGGGACAAGGTCATCATGAAATTTTATTAGGTTACAAGATAAGACAAACTTCTGATAGATATCAATGGATGGATAATGGATGGATGGGTGGATAGGCAGAAAGAATGACAGGTATATACATATCACATCCATGAACTACACTTCCTTGTTTTAGTCCAATTTCCAGAATAAGTATTCATTAACACAAAGACCTCCATCATGTTTGAAGATTCTTAAAAAATAAAAGCTATTCGATAAAGGGCATATATAAAAAACCCACAGCAAACATCATACTCAGTGGTGGAAGACTGAAAGCTTTCTCTCTAAGATGGAACAAGGGAAGGAAGCCCACTCCCACCCCTTCTATTCAACATAGTACTGGAAGTTCTAGCCAGAGCAATTAGCCAAGAAAATGGAATAAAAGGCATTTAAATTGGAAAGGAAGTGATCTTGTAGGTAAAAAGGTAAAATACCCTAAAGATTCCACACACACACACACACACACAAACACACACAAAAAATCTGTTAGTACTAATAAATGAATTCAGCAAAGTATCAGTTTACAAAGTCAACATACAAAAATCAATTGCATTTCTACACACCAGCAATGAACAATCTAAAAAGTAAATCACAAAAACAAGTTCATTTATCACAGCATCAAAAAGAATAAAATACTTAGGAATTAACTTAACCAAGGAAGTGAGAAAACTACACTATATTGCTTAAAGAATTTAAAGAGGACATAAATAGATGGGAACACATCCCACATTCATGGATTGGAAGACTTAATATTGTTAAGATGTCAGTACTACCCGAAGTGATCTACAGATTCAATGTAATCTCTATCAAAACCTCAATGAAGTTTTATGCAGAAGTAGAAAAGCCCATCTTGAAAATTATATAGAATCTCAAGGGACCCTGAATAGCCAAAACAATCATGAATAAAGAACAAAGTTGGAGGTCTCATGCTTCCTGATTTCAAAACTTACTACAAAGCAACAGTAATCAAAACAGTATGGAACTGGCATAAAGACAGATATATAGGCCAATGGAATAAAATAGAGAGCCCAGAAATAAACCTTGTCATTTATGGTTAAATGATTTTCTACAAAGATGCCAAAACCATTCAATGGGGAAAGGACAGTTTTTTCAACAAATGGTTCTGGGAAACTGGATAACCACACACAAGAGAATAAAGTTGGATCTTTACCTAATACCATATACATAAATGAACTCAAAGTGGATCAAAGACCTAAATGTAAGTCTAAAACTATAAAACTCTTGGGAGAAAACATAGGGCAAAAGCTTCACAACACTGGATTTGGAAGCGACTTCTTGGATATGACACCAAAGACACAGAAAACAAAAGAAAAAATAGACAAATTGGACTTCATGAAATTTTTAAAAATTCATGCATTAAAAGACACTATCAACAGCGTATAGGGCCGACCCCATAGCGCACTTGGGAGAGTGCAGCGCTGGGAGCGCAGTGGCGCTCCCACTGCGGGTTTGGATCCTATATAGGGATGGCTGGTGTGCTCACTGGCTGAGCGCAGTGCGGGCGACACCAAGCCAAGGGTTACGATCCCCTTACCGGTCACAAAAAAAAACCAAAAAAAAAAAAAAAAAACCCACAGAGTACAAAGGCAATCTACAAAATGGGAGAAAATGAAAACTAGAATATATAAAGAACTCCTAAATCTAAGCATTAAAAAAATAAAAACTCAACTCAAAAATGGGCAAAGGATGTGAATAGACATTTCTTCAAAGAAGATATACAAATAGTCAATAAACACATAAAAAGATGCTCAACATCACTAACCATGACAGAAATGCAATCAAAATCACAATGAGATACCACCTCACGCCCAATAGGATGGCCACTATTAAAGAAACAAGTGTTGACAAGGATGTGAAGAAGTTAGAACCTGTGCACTATAGGTGGGGATGTGCAATGGTGCAGCCACTGTAGAAAATAGTGACGGTTTCTCAAAATATTAAAAATAGAATTACCACATGATATAGCAATTCCACTTCTGGGTATATATCCAAAAGAATTGGAAAGCAGACTTTTGAAGAGATGCTTGTATACTGATGTTCACAGCAGCATCATTCACAATAGCTAAAATGTGGAAGCAACTCAGGTGTCCATTGAGATGAGTGGATAAACAAAGTGTGCTCTATACACACAATGGAGTACTATTCGTCCTTGAAAAGGAAGGAAATTCTGACACAAGCTTCAACATGAATGAACCTTGAAGACACTATGCTAAGTGAAATAAGCCAGTCACAAAAGGACATATACTGAGTAATCCCATTCATGTGAGGTACTTAGAGCAGTCAAATTCGTGGAGACAGAAAGTAGAATGGTGGTGCCAGGGGCTGAGGGAGGGGAACAGGGAGTTAGTGTTTAATGGGGATAGGGTTTCAGTTTCGCAAGATGGAAAGAGTTCTGGAGATGGACGGTATGGATGGCTGTACAGCATGAATGTACTTCATGTTACTGAACTTACACTTAAAAATGGTGGATGGTAAATGTTATGTATCTTACCACCACAAAAATAAATAATAAATTATTTTTCAAAAATATAGTACTTACATAAAGCAGTATCTTTGGCAGAATTACATAAACTAATTTTCTCATTATTATAAAGCAGCTGAGAAATATACTGCTCAGTAACATGACAAAATTATAAAGCATAACTTATGCTTTGTTTTAACCTGAGGTAAATGGAAATTCCTTTAAGGAAAGGAAATAATAAAACATGACAGAAATTGCTGTCTTGAGGACTACCCTTTCTGAAACTGTTAGCTAAATGTTCACAGCAGGCACCCTGCATCCGGAGTTTGATGAAAGCGCATTGCCAACGTCACCCTGCGGGCCACCCCTGTGCATGGTGAGCTCTGGGCTTCAGGGAGGTGAGGCCAGCAGTGGAGCTTCCACAGGGCGGGGCACTACAGGGTGGGACCAGAAGCCCAGGGCAGCTTCGTGACCCAAAGCAAGGTAACTCACCAGAATCCTTTCTATTTCCACACCTCACCATGGGTTCTTGCGAGGATTAGCAGTTGGAAAGTGCTCCGTAGATGCTGATGGAATGAATCGATAACCAAGTGGCAACAGGCCTGACTGGGAGAGAGTGCTCTTTCCAGTAAGGACAACTGGCAGCATGCAGCCCTTTCTGTGTTTAACCTTCTTGATTTTCTCTCTTAGCCTCATGTGTCATCACCAGGCCTGCAGGGAAATCGCTGCCCTCTAAAGGGCTGCCTCACTTCCAGACAAGGAGAGAAACCCCTATGCCTATTTCCATGAACACAGCAGAGGCCATGGGGCTCTCCCCCATCATGATTTGTCTGCATGATTCTGCTGTATATGTCAAAAGGCTGGAACCCCCAACTCAGGGTGACTCGATAGCCCAGGGACAGAGCTCACTGTGCAAAACAGGATTGAATGTGGAAAATAAGAGCAAGGCAAAATCAGCTATTGAAATGATTTGAAACTGGATGAGTTTTATTTCGTTGCCTGTACAAATAAAACTGTTTTCAGCAAGATGAAAACTAAAACTAAAGATGAACTTTGCAGGCCAACGGGGAGAGATTCTTCTGGTCACCTCTCATGCACCTGCCGATGATTGGTTGCCAGACAGGGAGGAAAAAGAAACAGATTGCAGAAAACTTGAAAAATAGCAAAGAAGTACACAGAATAAAATATAAGAACTCTCTGTAATCTATCTAGGTGGAAATGTCAATATTTTGGTTTATTGCAGGTCATACACAAGTATATGCACACACGCACACACACACACACACGCACGCACGTACACATACACTAAAATTGGAATCATTCCGTTCATACAATTTCATATCCCACTTTTTTACTTAACATTATGTGAGCATTCTCCCATCAGGAAGTGCTTTTGAAGACAATTTCTGCTGCTGTGGTAGTCTGTCATTTCAGTTTGCACCTTACTCATTGGACATTTGTCTGTTTCTTCTCTGCTGCTAAAACTACAACATGGCACGACTTTTTGCCTAAGTTTCTGAATGTTTCTTTTCTCTTTTTTTTTTGGTGGCTTATTGGTACAAGGATCCCAACCTTGGTGCTACAACATTGCACACCAACCAGCTGAGCTGGCCGGTGGCCCTTCTTTGTGGTAGGCTGCAGGAAGAGAAATCACTAGACAAGACACATCAACGTTTTAAGAGTCTTGGCTTACTGACAAATCATACAGACCTGTCATCCCACTAGCTGTGCCTGAGCAAGCCTTTGTCCCTGGCCCTTGTCTTCAGTGAGAATCAATTACAGTTCGTTTTCAAGCTGAAACTTTTTTTAAAGGACCTCAGCAGACAATACAACATACTGGTGAGAAAGGAGCATCAGACTCATGGTGACCACTCTCACAGAGAGCGTACAGACTGAGAGACCGGACCTCTGATGGCCACTGCTGGCCACTAGCATCCCCTCTGCATATGTCTTTCCGCTCCTGACTCTGCGTATTGTGGCCAGCTCCCATTCCTGCCTTTCAGTTCCCTCCGACAACTTGTCACTTTGCAGTTGTAAGCAAGAGAGGGCTGAGTCTCGCTCTCCAGGAAGACCAGTGCTATCTCTCTGTCATGTTTCCTGACTCCCAGAGCCATTGTATCCCAAGGGCTGGATGTGTGTACCCATGAAAGATTAGCCTGATATCTTATAAAATATAAAGGATGACATAACAGAGGAAGAGGGTTTCACACTTGACGCGGTAAATAGAAATAGGGATAGAAGCAGCACGTGCCATACTCTTCTAACGTGATGTCTCATTCAAGTTCAACAACCACCCTGAAAGGTAACTCCAATCAGAGATTGGAGCTGAAGTTTGGGCTGACAGAAGTGACAAGTGGCCCAATGTGCCTGTTCCGGTTGCTTTGTCCCATCCCAGCACAGTGGACCCTGGGATGTGCGTGGAAGATCTCCATTAGCCCTGCCCAGCGCGACACTGTCTGCTCCACGCAGGCGTTTCACTCAGTAAGGACAATGTCCACAGACACCCACAGGCTGATGCTCAAACATTGACACCATTTGCCAGATAAACACAACCCTGCACGATGCTATTCCTGAGTGCTTGTGTCAGAAATGGAGAGCAGAGGAACAGTTCACTTTTTAAAAAATCAAGATGGCTTTAATTTATGGACAGAAATTGTTTACTGGATTTGGCTGGTCCGATTTTGATGCTGGGAAATAAAAATTTATCTTAGGGTCAGTAGGCGTTCCATAAATGTTGTTGAGTGAATCCATGCATCAATTAAGTCATCCTTCTATATTAGTAGCTGGTGGGACGCACTGAGTGGCATCCTTTTCTCACTGACCTACATATTTCTAAATAACAAATACTCAGTGTGCTTAGACTGTAAAATTGGAAAAGTAAAATATGAAAATTTATTGGGGAAACATTGAAAGGAATTTTTTAAATGGAAAAGGGAAAAATGGAAAAAAGAATCAAAATAAATTCTACTATTATCTTCAGAAAATGAAATGTGATACGCACAGGCCAACTTCTTACTGCAGATCCTGCTATCTCCTGCCTTGACACCTGCATGGCTCCTCATTTGTCTCTGTCTCCAAGACTCCCTGTTTTTAATCAACGTGTCAACAAAATAATCTTTCCACAAGCCAGTTCTGGTATTGTCACCCTCTTGCTCAAACAATATTTGGGAGCTTCCCAGGGCTAACTGAATGACCGGTATTACCCCACATTCACCATCCTTGCCATGTGCAGGTCCCCAGGCCTGGATGGCAGGTCAGGGACACTGTACAGGGACCTGTGCTTTGCAGCCCAGCTGCAGACTCACTACAGTGAGCTGGCACTAGACTGAAACAGTGAAAAGTGCACTTGAAGTGAGTGCCAGGCTCAGGAGCCCAACACGGGTGGAAGTGATTAGCCAAACGGGGGAGTCAGGCTGGTTCCTCAAGAACCAAAAGACATCTCCACGCAGACAATGGGGATGGTGTGGTGGGGATCTGGGGTTTGGTCCACGTTCATGGCAGGAGAAACAGTGTGACGTATGACCAAAGGAGTGCCCTACACCTCACATCTACGAGGTCCCCCTGCTGAGTCTGCCTCCTGCTTCTCTCTGCAGCACAACATCACCGCTACCCCATGGCCACACTGCCACCCTCTGCCCCTCCCACGTCTGGGGCTCCATTCTCTGTCTTTTGAATCCTGATGGGACATTTTCTAGTCTGTCTTTGTGAAATGCATTCACTCTGCATCAATTTGATGACAGCATTTCGTGGTCCTGCTTTGTCCAGGACAGCCTTGGCTCACTCCTGCCTGTCCCAGCATGGTACTGATGATGCCCTATTCACTCTCAAAGTCTCCAGGTTTGAATGGCAAGCAATAAAGAATCTTCCCACATTCGCCAACATACACATGCGTTCTTGGAAATACTTGGAAGGCAGAGATGACAGGAGAGGCTCACAGCCAAGGTAAAGCACAGACTCCTCGTGAAAATTCCAGATGGAGCAAAAAAAATCCACAGAGTGCCTCAATATCTTCACCCGTAGGATGGTGTAATGGTAATAGTGCTTACTTCACAGGGCTGGTGTGTGTGTGTGTGTGTGTGTGTGTATACCATACCCTATCTGAGTATCCACCACCTAGCAAGCACTATATGGACTTTATCTCTTGTTATTTCTTATCTTTATCTTTTACTTCTTGCAGTACCAAGCTTGGGGTCGGGGTGGAAAACACAGAAGCTTTATGTGAATTGAATTGAGTTCCCATAACACAAGGAATAGTTGGTTTCAGTGATTTCCATGTATTCTTCACAGAGAAGGAAAAAGGAGAATAAACACGGTAACCTTTGCACTGGACACGAGTGGCATTACCAAATACTGAGAAACACGAGACCCATTGCAGTCTGCTCTCCAGCATTTCTATCTCCATTGAAAAAAAATAATTCATCTTTACCTTAAAGCTAATATATACCAGTACCCTAGAAACCCATCTCCCTGACACACTCCAAAAGAACTAATCAAACACATAGTATACGATTTGATGAATATCCTTGCTAACCATTTCCAATTTATATACAAATTTCTGCTCACACTATGCATGCTTATTTATAGACCACATCATGTGGGTGTGTACATCTCACTCTTTGAAAGGTTTCACAATACCCAATTGCCTGAAGTATCTCTGCTTATTTAACCAGCCTCCCCCACTAGGGGTATTTGGTTACCTATTGCTTCTCACTGTTCTAAACAGTGACACAACAATCGCGCAAATGTTTCCAGGGGAAAATCCTCACAACACAATTTCTGGGTTAAATGTATGCAATTTTTTTTAACATACTACTATTATAGTGCCAGACTGGCCCCTTATGGATTGCACCCTCAGCACTCCTACAAGACATTTTTCAGAAGCACATTCATATAGCCTTAATATTGCTGGATCAAAACTGATTTATCCTTATGGTTTCCCTAAGCATGTTACATATATTGACTTCCTCTCTATTGCCACAATCCATTTTTCTCCTGTAGCTCACCTGCCACGTCCTTTATCAGGACTGGCTCTCTGAGGTCTTCTAAGCCTAGGAGTCCATTTACTACAATGTATATTGTCCATTCTTTACCTCATTTTTAGTGTCAATTCTGTTTTCTTTACAGTGTTTGATCTCTGTATTGCTAAAAAATAATAAATAAATAAATAAATAAATAAAAAGCCTTTTATACTCTAGGATTATAATTTATATTCAAGATGTAGTCCAAATATTCTACTATATTTTCTCCCAAGTCCCTTTAAAATGTGTAAGCCTTTGCTCCATCAGATATTTTAAACATGGCATGATATAGAAAACTGAGTATCTAATGTTTTCACCTAAAACCTTGAATAGATGATCCTTTGCCCCAGGTTTGGAACACCTCTTTGTTAGCTGTCTAAATTCTCGCACATGCATGTGTCTGCTACAGGACCTTCTCTCTTCCACTGATTCCCCACGTCTTCCCTGCTGTGATTCACCTGTTCTCATCTCATACTGCTTCCTAAACTATTCATAAGGAAAGTTCCATAACTAATCTTTTTCTCCAAAAATTTAATTGTTATCGTCACCCATTTATTCTGTTATGTGAACCTTATCCATCTACCAAGTTCCTGACAAAAGTCAGGATTCCAGTTGGGATTTTATTTGAATTACACATGAATTTGGTAATGATTAATTTAACATCCACACACCATAAAGACTTCTCATCCCATCAGTGTGTTCTCACTGGACTACATTTTCTTCATGAAAATGATATACACAGGGTAGACGATGTCCTCTTTTTGTCTGCGTCCCCCACCACTTCCACAGCCCTAACCCTGACTCGGTGTTACATTAGGAAGATTTCAGGCTGGGGTTGAATCCTGCTTCCATGCAAGCTATGTGGCTTGCAGAAATTTACTTAATCTCTTTGAGTTTTCTACTGTGGCAGATAGCTGATAATATTTAACTATATAATCATTTACCCACTATAAATTATAGGTGCTTGGTTACTGGTGTGTATTATTATAAATGTTTTCCAATTCAGAATGATTCCAGAGTTTAACTAGGTGTTCCCATAAAGGTTTCATGAGATCAATGGACATTCTATGCCAGAGCAAAGAAAATCCAAAATTGTGGGAAAAGTGAACATTGTATTTGATTATCTGTCTGCTTTGTTCTTGAGCAAGATATAATATGACAGCCTTAACAGGATAAGGACATTTTCTGGCATAACAGTGATTTTCCTTCCCATCTGCCAGTTCATACCTCCTTATGACTATCTATCTATCCTTCAATATCTACCATTTCAATAGCTCAAAGCTGTGATTGGACTGGCCACCAGAGGTGAGTGGACACGCAGCAAATATCAACAGCAGTCTGTGTGCTGTGAGCGCTCCCCTCTAAATACACTTCAGGTTATTTGCAAAAAAATTCCTTTCTCAACTCTTTCCACTAAGAAGGAAGGAGAATGCAACTTACAGATGGGGAAGCCAGGGGAAAAGAACGGGGCCAGTGGCCAAAAAGCAAAGTCGTGTGTAGTTAACTCCCCTCCCAGTGTGATCCAGATTGTGTCTCCCACCAAAATGTCAGCCAAGCTCAATACAACCTGAAGAGAAAGAATTTCACACAGCGGGAGGTTTTCTGAACAAGGCATATAAAAATAGCACAATCTACGTGCTCTTATCCATGTAATTTAGCACGCATCAGGGCCTAACCGTTGAGTAATTGCATTTGATATTGAGATCAAGCATGAAAATCCTTAGATATTTCACTTAGAAAATTAGATAGGCTGCATGGACATTTAACTACTTTTGCAACTCCCGTTTCTTTTCTCTTGGTGTTTTTAAAATTTACACTACACTTCTCCACAGAAATAAATAGTCATCAGGTACACTGAAAATTAGTTTCAACTTACCTCATCAACAACAACAGAAATTTCCATTAAAACTTGAATAATCAGTATCAAACCCATGATGCTGAAAATCATAGTTTGAATTTCTAAATTATAGTCTCAAGAAAATTTTCACTTATTGATATTTATTTATATAAGTACGTATGTCTTCAGAATTATTTATTTATTTATATATATTTTTTGTGGCTGTCCTGTATGGGGATCCAAACCCATGACCTTGGCATTATAAGGCTGTGCTCTAACCAACTGAGCTAACTGGCCAGCTAATGTTTTTATTTGGAAATAAAAATAGATTCACAGGAAGTTGTTAAAAAATAAGTACGGGATGTTCTGGGAGCAGCCAAGCACCCTCAACCCAGTTCCCACCCCCCACCACAATGGTAACTTCTTGCACAACCATACTGCAATGTCAAAACCAGGAAACCGACATTGGTACAATCCATGACCTCATTCAGATTTCACCAGTTTTACATTCATATATTTGTGTGTGTGCGTGTGTGGGTGTGTGGGTGGGTGGAACGGTAGCTATAGTCTATGCGATTTTACCACCTACATAGACTCTAGCAAGCATAATCAAGATACAATTGTGTTCTAACACCATAAGGCTCCCTCGTGTTACCCGTTTCTTCACACACCCATTACCACCCTCCACCTGCCATCTCTAACCACTGGCAACCATGATAGTGTCCTCTATAATTTTATCGTTTCATAATTCTTATGTAAATAAAATACAGTATGTAACCTTCTGAGACCTGGATTTTTTAACAAGCATAATTCCATGACATCTATCCAAGTTGTTGCATGTATCACCAAGTTCTTTCCTTTTCATTGCTGAACAGTGTTCCATGGTGTGGGCATACCACAGTGTGCTAAACCATTCACCCTGTGCAGTACATTTGGTTCATTTCCCACTTGGGGCTATTAAAAATAAAGATGTCATGAACATTCACTTATATGTTTTTGTGTGACTGTAGTTTTTCATTCCTCTGGGATAAATGCCAAAGAATGCAATTGCTGGGTTGTTAGGTAACTGTGTATTTAATTTTATAAGAAACTGCCCACTTCTTTTGCAGAGCAGCTGTAGCTTACAATTCCATCAGCAGTGTGTGAGTGATCCACTTTCTATACTTCTAGCCAGCTCTGGATGCTATCACATTTATTATTATTATTATTATCATTATTATTATTATTATTATTATTATTATTATTATTATTATTATTATTATTATTATTATTATTATTATTGCCATCCTGACAGGTGTTTAGAAAGATCTTGTTTGGCTTCATTTGCATTTTCCTAATGACTAATGATGCTGGACATCTTCTCATGTGCTTATTTGCCATCTGTATATACTCTTCCCTGAAACTTCAGCTCATATCTTTCACCCATTTCCTAATAGAATTGTTTGTTAATGCTGAATTTTGAGAGTTCTTTATATATTCCAGATCCAAATCCTTGGTCAAATACACGGTTTGCAGATATTTTCTGAGTATATAGCTTGTCTTTTCATCTTCTCCACAGAGTCTTCTGCAGACCAAATGTTTTAATTTTGATGAGGCCCAATCTATCAATTTCTCATACTTTTACCATTAAGTCTAAGAACCATTCTTCTAGCCTGGGTCATGAAGATGTTCTCCTGTGTTTTCTTCTGAATTTTATGTTTTACATTTAAGTCGGTTTTGTGTGAATTTTTCTATGTCTTAGGTTTAGGTCAAAGTTCACTAATTCCATCACCACTGTTGAAAGGTTATCTTTCCTCCCTGAACTGGACACATCTGTGTGGGTCTATTTCTGGATACACTATACTGCACCACTGATCTGACATCTACCCTCCACCACTGCCACACTGTCATGACTCTGTGGTTGCGTAGGAAGCATCATCACTGCATAGCGTGTTCCCTCCCAGTGTCATCTTCTTTTTGGAGATTATTTTAACTATTCTTTTTTTTTTTTTTCCTTTTTGTCTTTTTTCGTGACCAGCAACGGATCACAACCCTCAGTGTCACGCCTGTACCGGACCGGGACTGGCAATGGGATCGCAACCCTCAGTGTTGCCCCTGCTCCTCGCTCAGCCAGTGAGCGGGAACCGGTCTGTATGTGGAATCCGAACCCTCGGCGGGAGTGCCACCGCGCTTCCCAAGCAGTGCATTGTAGCAGTGCGCCACTGGGCCGGCCCCCTATTTTAACTATTCTTGCACCTGTGAATTTCTATATAAACTTTAGAATATGTTTGTCTATGTCTACAAAATATTTTGTTGAGATTTTGATAGGGATTGCAGGAAACCTATAGATTGATTGGGAGAATTGACGTCTTGCTATAGTAAGTCTTCCAATTTATGAAAACAGGAGGTTTCTCCATTTAGTTATCTCTTCTTTCATTTCTTTCATCAGTATTTTCTAATATTCTGCATACAGGTTCTGTACATGCTTATTAAGTATTTCATTTTCTTGAAGTGGTTGTGGATGTTATTATGTATTTATTATAATCTTGGTTTCCATGTTTGCTGTTAGTATGTAGATATGATTGATTTTTGCGTTGATCTTGTATCCTGTAACCTTTCTGAATTCACCTTTTAGTTCTAAGAGTTTTTATATAAATTCCTTGGGATCTTCTACGTAGATAACAATATCATCTGCAATTAGGGACAGTTTTTTTTTCTTCCTTTCCAATCTGTTTGTCTTTTAGTTACTTCACTTCCTCAATTGGAATGGTTAGAATAAGAGGGTGGGAATGGACATCTTGCCATGGTCACAGTCTTGGGGGAGTGACTAGTCATTCACCCTTAACCATGATGATAGCTACAGGTTTTCTGTAGATTCTCTTTACAAGCTGAAGAAATTCTCCTCTATTCTTAGTTTACTAAGAATTTTTATCACGAATGGGTCCTGCATTTTTCAAATGCCTTTTCTGTGTCTACAATTTTCTTTTTTAGCCTATTGATATGGTGGATGCATGGGCTTATTTTCAATTATTGATCCAGCCTTGCACACCTGGAATAAATCATACTTGGTCATGGTATATAATTCCTTTGATATATTACTGGATTTTATTTGGAAATGTTTTGTTCAGGATGTTTGTGCCTATATTCTTGAGAGATTTTGTACTCTCGTTTCCTTGGTGCACTATGAATAGTGGTTCCCACCTCTTCTATTTTCTAGAGGAGATTGTGTACAACTAGTATTAATTCTTTAAATGTACTACAGAACTCTCCAGTGAAGTTATCCAAGCCCACAGATTTCCTTTTTGGGAGCTTCTAATTACAAATTCAATTTTTTTAGTCATTAATGGACTATTTAGATTATCTAATTCATCTTGGGTATGTTTCAGTAATTTGTGGTTTTTAAGAAATTGGTCTATTTTTTCTAAGCTGTTGAATTTATGTGTGTAAGGTTGTTCATGATATTCCCTTATTTTCCTTTAAATGCATGCAGCAGGTGTAGTGACAGCCCCACTTCATTCCGGACATTGGTGATTTGTGTCTCCTCTTTTCTTAGTTTGTCCAAGTTTCATCATATAAACTAATTTTTTTATGATCAAACTTTTTATTTGATTGATTTTCTGTACGTTTTAAATATTTTCAGTTTCATTTATTACTGCTCTTACCTTTACAATGTCCTTAACATATGCTTGGTTTGAGTTTATTTTAATCTTCCTTTTCTGGTTTTTGAAGACTAAAATTTGAGAGTTTTCCTCTTTTTTAATGTAAGCATTTAGTGCTATCACTTCCCCTCTCAGCACTATTTTAACTGTGTCCCCCAAATTTTGATATGTTGCATTTGCATTTTCATTCAGCGCTATGTATCTTTTTATTTCCTTTCAGACTTCCTCTCTGACCCATGGATTATTTAAAAATATATTTTTTAAGTTCCAGGAGTTTGAAGATTTTCTGTTGTTTTTCGGTCATTGATTTCTAGTTTCATTCCATTATTGTTAGAAAACATAACCTGTATGATATTAATTCTTTTAAATGTACTGAGGTTTGTTTCATGACTCAGAATATGATTTATCATGGGAAATGCTCTGCATGCACTTGAAAAGAATGTATATACTGCTGCTTGGGGCGAAGTGTTCTGTAAATTTCAATCAGATCCCATTGATCGAGGGTGGTGTTTAGGTATTCTATACGTTGGGAGCACATCCCCCTATCTCTACTGGGTGGTGGGTGAAAGACTAGATCCCTGCTTGGCTCTGCTGAATCCATGAAGAGTGTATGTGTGTTTCTGATTGGTGTTTGGCTGGAGAAGGGTAGGCACTATCAAAAGCTTTTCTGTTCTACTAGGCCATCTATTTCATGGTATTTTGGCTGAGGCTTTTTTAGAGTTTGTTTTGGTTCTGGTCTATTCCAGGTTGTACTGTCTAGGAAAAAGGCAAAAAGAAAACCCAAGGAATTCAATAGGTCATCATTCCTCAAGTCCTGTAGTCCTTAGGCAGCCTGCTTCCTTCTTTCCACCTTCAGATTCTTCCTGTGTTTGTTTGTGTGTCATGCCTAGGGTTTTGTTATTGCTGTAAAAGGGAGGACATGGGAGGAATGACACTACTCCTTCCTGGCCAGAATTAGAAATCTGTTTAAAAATTTAACAAACAGTTTCTGTGAATTCTTCTCTTCCATCTCCTCTTCCCTTTGGCCTCATGTCTTGATTGTGCTCCTGCTTGACAGCACCTCCACCAGAGAGAGGGCAGGGAAAGAAAAGGGGCTGGAATTCATATCAGTCCATTTACTTCTCATTAGCAACTCTGCAACAAGTTCAGTGAAAGAGAAGTTGAGACTGTTTACTAAAATGAGGTTTTCAATAATCTGTGGGTGTTAATTATCCTTTCAGCCCAAGCCTTAATTAGCAGTAGTGAGATACTAGGGCTTAGACTCCATTCATTACCCCGATGCTGCCCTGCAAGTGCCTTCTAACGGAACTGCTCAGAGAATGATAAGGTACTCCCAGCTCAAACTGGGACACTACATGACAAAATGGAAATGCCAACTTTTTTGTTATGAAAATAAAAATTATGCTTTAAAAATGTCCTTGCTTTTAGCCAAGCAAAGGGACGAGCTGGCATGCTATCTATCTTTGAGGCATGCTCAATTAAATAATAAGAATCAGACAGATTACACGGAGATGAGTAAATCAAGATTAACTAAAATACATGTTTACATTAGATTTAATTAAACTATAGTTGATTACAAAGAGGGACGTTAATACAAGGAGCCACTCAAATGTTAAATGGCTCTCTTAAATTGAAGACATACAATTTCATGAAATTCACAACTCATAAATGATAGAAAACTGCCAGATATACAACCTCTGAAAGTCTATGATATAGGCTAGAAAAATGAAGAGGGCAAAAGAATGCTGTTATATTGAGTGAATAAAAAATGTACATTTTTGCTGATAACTTAATGGAACTCAGAAATATCCCAAATTGGTGGCTGGCTGGTTAGCTTACTTGGGAAAGTGTGGTGCTACTAACACCAAGGCCAAGGGTTCAGATCCCCTTACCAGCCAGCTGCCAAAAAGAAAAAAGAAATATCTTGGACTATAAAAATTTTCCAACGCTTATTTATTTTCAGATTTCATTATAATATGATCAAAATATTTTTCTTAAGTTCCTCAGATAACAATGCAGCATTTGGCCCCTTTATTTCCTCTAAAATTATGTATTATAAAATGCAATTAGCATCAAAGAATAGTGAAATATCTAGATTTTCATAGTCTTTCTAGATTATGAAAAATTCAACACTACTAATGTTGAAACTTATATCATACATTTCTGCAAGAGTTCACCAAAATCTGAGGTTTTGAATCTTTCTTTTTAATAAACTTGGGAGGGTGGGATTGTTTTGGGTGATAAATCTGTCTAGAATGAAGGGGATTCCTTCCTTTAACAAAGCACATTTCACAATTCACGTTAATCAAATATTTAAGATAAAATAATAACCTTTTAAACATCAACTGGCAACACTGGAAACAATTGCATCGTGGAAATTCAAACCAGGAAGGCGCAGGAATGTGCGCAAAAGGGAAAGCCACGCTGCTCCAGTCCATGAGGTCCGGCAGGAGCATCTGTGCAGCGATCAGATTTCCTTCAATGGAAAAGACCCCCCCAGACACAGAAGGTCGTGAAATAAAGGCTCAAAAATTGCGACGGCATCACAGTCAGGGGACAGTGGTCAGTGCAAGAGCCTCACCATGCTTCTCTAGGTTTCATATTGTCAGGTTGATTCCTTTTCTAGCTAATTTCATATTTTTATTTTTTAGGAATAAATCTGTGTTCTGTGCCACACTCAGTAAACTAGAGAGAGACCTTATCCACATTCCCACGTTTCAGATACACTGTGTAACACGAATTTTAAAGGATGCTTGGCAGGGAGAAAGGCGCATATTAACTAGAGGCATTTAGCTGAGACAGCATCCTCACCCTTCCCCATGAAATGGATCAGTCTGTATAAAAAAGCATGCCCCAAAATATTTTTTAGAAATCAATAACTTAGGGTTACCTAACTGGCAGACCAAGAGCCTCTTTTCTGATATCCACACTCTGTTCATATTTCTTCTTTCTGGTTCTCCTTTTCCCAGGGTAGTTATGTAGGGCAAGGTGCTGAGTCCATGGGCACGCTCTGCAACTCTCACGCTTCACAATTACTTCCACACCATCCAGCAGTCGCCTCTTTAATGAGTGGTTTTTAATTTCTATTTTTAATTGCCAAATAAAACTGTATATACTTATGGGGTACCAAGTAATGTTTGGATGTATGTACACACTGTAAAATGATGAAATAAAGCTAATTAACGTATCCATCACCTCACATTATCTTTTTTTTTTTTTGTAGTGAGAACATTCAGAATCTCCTCTCAGCAATTTTCAAGTGTACAACATAGATCTCCAGCACTTATTTCTACCTGAAAAGTTGCACCCAGGGACCAACATCTGGTTCTGCATTTGCCCTGCTGCACTCTTTCTCTGGGTGATGGATCCCTTGGAGATTAGGTTTATTTCTGCCTCTGGTTATCTCCTCAATCAAAATACCATCACTATCAATACTCATGTTTAAAGTGTCTATTGTTCGTCCTTTGTTCTAGCATTTTCGCGGAAAGAAACCTATATCTTGCCCCTTGTACCAACCAAACCTGCTGAGAACCACAAAGCTTACTGCTCCACTCTGCTAACTTTTCAGTTGCTGCAGGCATTAGGGGCTGATCTGCCATTGGCTGCCATAGCCCACGGGCACTTTTCCCACATCGAGGAGTGGTTTCTTATTCCTAGAGTCCCATAACTGTAGGCATAAGTTCCACTCACCCCATTTACTACACACTCAGCAGGCTCTCTAGAGCCATGAGGGGTTCTTATCCTGGAAACAGCAGGAAAACGAATGGCATATTTTGTAGGAGGAATCAGAACACAGGAGAATCACAGACTAAAGATAGATCATAAATTGCTGCATTTGAGGGCTCCAAAGGAGGGCAATGGGGAAAAAGGATGGGTCCTCAATATATTACCAAAATTCCTGGGCAAGCCTGGACAATTAAATAGATATTGGAGAAAGGGGAAAGAGGTGGAAACTGTCTTTGCAGTGGAGTGGCAGGTGAAGCACACTTCAGGAGCCCAGCCACAGCGAGGGCATAGGCAAGGGCGACAGTCGGCACTGCCCAGAAACAGTGCTCGGAAGTTTGTGGTCATGCAAAGCAGCTGTAGAAAAGAATTCGAGTTAAAGGCAGCACGGTCCAGTGAAAGGCTTGGTGTGTCCCTTTTAAATACAGATACTTTTTATTTCCCATATGAAGACTAAAGGTAAGAACCTAATGGAGAGGAAGATATTGTGCTGAAAAGGAGTGAATGTGGTAGAGGAAAAGCCAAAATACAGAGCATTAGGGAGATGCACTCCAGACAGGAGGAGAGGCTCTTTGAGAAATACACCGGGGCTCGGTGGGCAGAAGTGAGCAATGCCCGACCTTCCCAGGGGACAACGTTTGAGTTCAACAGCCATCAGGAAGGCTGGAAAGTTAGAATGGGGCTTTAGGACAGAAAATGTTCTGAGTGGTGAAGACAATGAAGATAAAGGAATAACCCTATATACTGGGAGACTCCTTGTAGTTGGAGACTGTTTTCCCTAGTGGGTAGGCTTGCTTGTGCCACATTCACCAACATCTTTTTGAAGGCTGCACGAAAGCTGCACGTACCCATAATTTTAGGAGGCTAGAGAACCTTGAAATAGACTTCTTTGGTGTCTAGAATGGGAGGCAGAACCAGGTGCTTCAGGGCAAGTCGAACTACAGTCTGTGAGGGAGCAGGACAGTAAGAGATGGGAAGACCAGCAGGGCGTGTCTTCTCAAGGACAGAGGATCACCCGTGGTCAAACCCGTGACCACCATGTATAAAAGGGGGACAAAATACAGATCAGAAATAGTCGAGAAACTTGAGGAGATGTGAAGTTATTTCTTGATGGCTTTCACTGAAGTGCTGCTATTTCTGGGCCTAATGAAAGAAGTACAGTAAGGGTAGTGAGGAAAAATGGTCCCTATTCATCTCATAACCAATACAGGAAAACCCAAATGCAGCCACATTCTCTTTCCAATCAAATGTTAACGCCACATATTTTTTTCTCTGCATCAGTAGGACAAACTTTGGAACATATCAAATGATGCCTGGCTCTTTTTCCAATTAACTATACGGAAAATAGTCCCCTAAAATGTTACTCATGTAGGCAGAGTAAGCAATGGTTCATTCGGCTGTACCTCGTCAGTCAAGGGCTCACTCTTGCCACCCCCACTGCACTCCTGATGAAGGTCAAAGCAATGACACGCATGAGGACCCTTTCCCTCCAAGATGTCCATGTTGTGGGGATGAGCTCCGCCTGGCGCCAGGCCTGGCTCCTCAGTGTCCCCACATTAAGTTCACCAGCTGTCCCAAGACTCAAACACTGAGGGATCAAGGCTCAGCTCAGTTACTGAGATTCAACATGGGATTAAATTAAGATTAACGTCTTGGTGGAATTAATGTGGGCATCCAGATAAGAATGGTCAACTGTGACCTCAGAGCTCCCAACAACGTATTTTTTTCCAAATTCTTAGGCCTGACTTCTGAGAAAATTCTTATTCTTTCATGTAAAATTTATTTTGAGAATTAGAATTAATTCCAATTCATTCAAAATAATGATTTGAACTTGTGAACTCTGTTGCTTACACCTATCAGAATACCAAATATATAACTTTACAAAAGTGAGTTTTAATATAAAGCCAAATTATTTGTATGTTTTTATATGAATATACTGTGTTGGAATATAAGAACTGTGTTGGAATAATGGTAAAATTAAGAATACCTTGGAGTTTAATTCAATTTTAGCTTTAAATCCTAATATTTTGTGGGCTATGATTCTCTTTCTACTGATTAATAGAAATTTATTCTAGTATTATAGATATAGAAGATTTTTACTCAATTCAATAGGAGCTCGAATTGAGAGATCTTTTCTTGAAAGTTACTTAGCTATAGGTATCAAAAACTTTAAAAAATATTCATACCATTTGAATCAGTATCCTACTCAATAAAATATATCTCAAGGAAATAATTCATAATATATACAATAATTTATACACAAGGATATTCATCAAAACATTATTTAGTCTAGCATATCAGAGAAAATAACTTAAACATCCAATAACAGGAAAATAGTAAGTAAAATATATTATTCAGCCATGCATGGGAATATGATACAGATCTTAAGATATATGTAAAATGTGTTTAATAGCACAGGAACATCTATAATATACAGTTACAAGAAAAAGTATAATAGTAACTTGTGTATAGTATGGAAAAAATAATGCACACATATTACAAATGCATGGAAAACTAAAAGAAATACAACCAAGTGCATTATCCTACATATTCTAAACTGTTCTTGGTGGGAAAATATTTTTTTTTTAATTTTGGAAAGTAATGGACACTATTTTATAAAAGCAGTAAAGGTGTAATGAGCACCAAAGTTGCCAATAAACAGTCATCTTAACAACTCCAGTCATACAGGTCATCTTTTCACAATTTAAACGCGCAGGACATTTCTAACAGAGAAAAAGTTCCTGCACCTGATGCTGTGGTAAAGAATATGGAAATCTAAAGTAAAGTCACATATGCCTTATGCGTAAAAACTCACGGGTATGCCGGTCATTTCGAGAGTCCTATGCTAGACAAGGGGGAATTTCTGCCTTCCATTTTACTTAACACTCTCCTCCCTGCTTTCCTCCTTCCTGTCACATCTGAACAGAGCATGTGTCAAAGCATTCTGTAAGATTTCATTACAGGTTCCTTGCAAGTTGTAACCTAGACTGTGTACCTGAGGTAGCTGCCATCAGGATGGTGCTGGGATCCATTGCAGGGAGTCAAACACCCCTAGTGGTTCCACTTTTATCAAGGATAAACATAAGAAGAACAAACCTAAACAGAACTGGATTTTTTTGCATAGTACAAACTGCTACATATGTACTTTCTAACTAGACACAGAAAGATATCCCAAAATTTCAAAAACTTAAAGAAACCAAAAATCCTGTTTCTTATAATGATTTTACCACTTTTTGCTATTTTTATCCCAGTCATAACTCTCATGTCTTTTCCATGCCTTCTAGTCTGCTAGGACTGAATGTTTGTGTCACCCCCCCTCAAATTCATATGTTGAAGTATAACCCCCAAAGTGATGGTATTAGGAGGCAGGGGTCTTTGGGGGGTGATTAGGTCATGAGGGTGGCTTCCTCGTGAGTGAGATTAGTGCCTTATAAAAGAGGCCCCTGAGGCTTCCTCGCCCCTCCCGCCACATGAGGACACACAGTGAGAAGGCTCCATGTATGCATCAGACACCAAATCTGCCAGCACCTTGATCCTGGACTTCCCAGCCGGCAGAGCTGTGAGAAATAAGTTTCTGCTGTATAAAAGCCCCTTGGTTTATGGAATTTTGTTATAGCAGCTTGAACGAATTAACACATAGCCCTATCCATTTTTCTCCTAAATTGCTTCTCGCAACACTCTCAGTAGCGGCTGACAGTACGGCTCTCAGCTTCCCGGGGCCAGCTGACCGGGCAGATTTTCTCCTTGTCATCGCTGCCATTACTACCTACTGTCCACTGTGGGTAGATGAGTCTTCACTCTGCCCACACTCCCTGACTGACTGACTCAATTTTTCACTCAGTCCTGGGCTCAAGTCAGCATCTTCTTCCTAAGTTTCTTCAATAAATTTTTGTGGCCATGAGGACTTACCAGTGCCACAAGTCTGAAGTGATGTAGGCAAAGTTTGAACAGGTGTTTTTAATTGGAGAAATGTGGAAAAACCCAAACTACCATCATTTGGATTTATGATGCTGGACATTTCATTTGGTTATAAGGACAGTTGCATTATGCCACCTCTCAAATATAAAGCATTTAGAAAGAAGGAGAGAAACAGCACAAGAATGCACCAGTCAACACAGGGCAGTTGAACTAAAAAGTCAAATCATAAAAGAGAATACAGGAGGTAATTATTAAGTGATGTTAGTTATTTTGAAAATTAAAAAAGCGAAAGTTCACTGCATTACCTCCTTCCAACTAGTTCCTGTGCTAACCTACAAATTCAAGTTAACATACAAAATTCAGTGCTTTGATAAGCCTAGAATTTTTTTTTTTTCCTTTTTGTCTTTTTTTTTTTTTTGCTGACCGGTAACGGGATCGCAACCCTCGGTGTCACGTCCGTACCGGGGACCGGCAATGGGCTCTCAACCCTCGGTGTTGCGCCCACACCACTCTCAGCCAGTGAGCGGGGACCGGTCTCCACATGGGATCCGAACCCTCGGCGGGAGCACCGGTGCACTCCCAAGCAGCGCACTCTCCAGTGCGCCACCGGGCCGGCCCAAGCCTAGAATTTTAAAAATAGATACATATAGCCTATTTTGGACTAAACTGTTAGTATAAGTGTAAATTAGGTATGTTACTTCACTCTGAAGTATCAAAAATAGCGTTTTGCCATACATATTCACAAAACCAGTTACTTCCATCCCTCTTCTACACTCTCAACAGGCCCTACGGCCAGTGTAATGGAATCCTATCATTCGTGTTTTATATTTCAAGGTTTCATTGTGATTGTTGCTGTTTTCATAATTTCCATTATAATGCAGGTAGCCACACACAAAATTCTCCATAAACATGCAATCAAGAAACACTCGCACTAATCTGACAGTAGACACAGAAATAGTTCAGTAAGATGTGAGCCTGATTTGTGACTTCATCTTCTGGTTAACTGGCAGTTTCTATTAATATTAAGCAGATTCCGATTTTCCTGTTTGCATATTATTGCATAGTCAAGTACAGTCTTGGGTAAAGGTTGGCATATCAGGAAATTGGATGTCATTTAATAGATGCCTATATTCCTGTCAGTCTTTGTTTAACAAATTCCACCTGCTTTCCTCTGAAAGATGTTGAAGAAAAGAGAATTTTTCTTAATTGTTTTAGCTGAGAGATATGATAAAAGGAGAAAAAATACAGAGCCAAATTGACTCTTGAGGAATCCAGACTTGGAGAGAGAATCTAGCAGTGAAACTATGACTGCTTATGTCCTAAGAGGAGATCAGTGTCATCCGGGTGGGCAGGTGAGAACCAAGCAGGACATCTGCCTCCTTACCTGGCCTCTCCCCTGAATCTCAGCAAACCAGCCAGTGCCCAAGATCCATACCCACCCACAGATCGGAAG
>NW_007729351.1:199578-203030 GCF_000696425.1 Galeopterus variegatus | reverse complement strand
TCCATACCCACCCACCCACCCACCCACCCTTTCTCAGAGTTGGCAATGTGCAGAGTCTACCCTCGAGGTCTAAGCTTATGGTTCTCTTCATTAAAGGCTGGCTTATCATCCCAAATTGCATGCATGTAACAGCACAGATGACAATAACCAAGTCTATTTCTTCCTCCTTTTGGGCTGGATTATGAATTCAAACTTAAAACTGTGTGACTGAAATACCACAGAAAATTCAAAAATGGCACATGAATTAAATTTATGTAGAAAATTTTTAAAAATCTGAATATAGACAATTTGGTACCCCATAGCATTAATAGACATTTCCAGATTGAATGTTCTTCTTGGGTTGATAATGAAAAGGTTATGCTTTGGATTCAAAAGAAGCATTTTAACAGTTCACTGCGGATTTCACTCATGGGTTAATAATTCTAAATTCAGACCAAAAAACTCACCCAACTATGTTTGAGACCTGAAAATTAATGGGCATGGATGCAGATTGCAAATCCCAGCTGTTTATATACAAAATGTCTGAGGCTCACAGCACACAGCACAGGGAGACTGAAAAAATGGCTCCCAGGCTTCCCGCTGGCGGTGCTTTGCACACAGGGTTGCGAGCCGCCAGATGGGGGTGGCTCAGAGCCACTGGCCACAGCCTGGAGAGACAGTGTAACCACACACAATATCAAACAACAAAGAGTGGCGGTCTGTTTGAGACAGATACAAGGTCCCCTCATCTGTCAAACTGCTCATAGACTCTTAGAAACACAGAAATCAGAGGTGGAAGGCAACTTAGAGAACATCCATCTCTGCACCTCAGGAGAAAAGATGATCAAATTGAGGGCCACGGAGTCTGAAGGACTAGCCAACATTCACACAAACCCTTCCCTGAGATCTAAGTGTTCTGACAACTAACTTTCTCATTGCAGAGGGCAGTCATGCAATTAAACCCCCTATGGTCTCTGACGGCAGAATATCCTGGAGTACAGAGGAAATTACCTAGATAATTAAAATTCCAAACATGATGAGAAAGTGAAATCTCAGTCTTGGAGAGCTGCTTTTCAATCATGAAATAATAATAAACTTCGAAGCAATACATTATAATACTAAATAAGGCATAGCATAGGAGAAAAGGAAAGATATATGATAGATGATCAGATAGAGAGATAGATTGGTAGATGACCACTATATTTCCAAAGCAAGAGCCCTCCTTTTTTAAAACTAGTCTTCTGTGCTTCTAAATGCAAAAAAGAAAGAAAAGAAAAATGAACAAAAAAACATTATAATCAATTAACATTTTACATTTTTGAATCTCTTTATTTTTCTGAACCTACTTTGATTTACTTGCCCACTATCACTATCCTTTTTCAATTGCGATGCCAAGCACAGGTCCCCAGTGGGGCCTCCACAGTGGTGTTTAAGCAATACTGCCTTCTTATCATAGTACTGTGGTTTATGGAATGGTCCAGAAAGTGCATCAGCCCTGTGAGCTACTATTAGTGACTATTCATGAACATATATACACTCTTCATAGAATTTTACCAAATTAGTCATAAGAAGAACTTTAGAGATGACTTCTTCTAGAAGATATTAAATATTTTTATCACGAGAACCTTTCATGCAAACAGAATCCTATCTTACATGCAAATATAAATAACATGTCAATTATATATTATACTGTATAATATTACTACACACAATATATACTACATAAGATAATATCTGTGTGTGAAATACGTATTCAAAGACAGAGCTGGACTTTCCCTGGCGGGCTGCAGCGTCAGAGCACTGCCGGCTCCTCCTGCTGCAGCCCCAGGGAGGAGCCCCAGGCTTCCAGACTGCCGACTAGAAACAACTGGCCAAGCCAGACAGCTTCAAGAGTCCTATTTTGTTCTCAGAATTAATCTACTGCTGTTGGCCCAGGAGCCCCTTGCAACCCACCCCCCTTCAACACATATAATTTCTGCCTCTATATCTTGTAATACTTACAAGAAATTAAAGAGGCTTAAAATACAAATCACTCCTCAGTATGACAGAGACTGTTATTATAAAAGAAAATCTTCGTATGTTTTTTATCAATGAATTATAACAGGTGCTTAATCTTCATTTTCAAAATATACCATCCATCCCCACATGAACCAATCAGATCTTTGTCAAAATTTTGCCTTGAATCGTCACTCAGAGCTTTATTAACACAGTAATCTTCTCAGTTATCATCTTTCACAGAGACTGGACATAGTGAAGACCATTCTGATTCACTTCTCTAGCTCCACACTTCCTAAACTGTGTTCTACAGAAAACTTTGGGAAGAAGTGCTAATGGGGTCCCCTAGCCCTTCTCTCTCTCTCTCTCTCTCTCTCTCTCTCTCTCTCACACACACACACCCACAAACACAAATCTCCAATCAAATACATCTGAAAAATTTCCAGTCAAATATGTCTAAAAAATGTTGAGTTCTTCTTGATTTACAAGATCATTAGCATATTACAGGACCTGACAATTCCTGCAACAAAAAAACCTATTTGTGTGTTTAACATAACCACATAACCACCAGCACTGGAGCAGCACTTTGATTACAGGGCACACAGTAACACTCTATAGAGCAGCAGTGTCTTAAGCAACCAGTATTTTAGCCCATACCACAAGAAATGACATTACCACAGAGAATTTTGGTACCCAGGGTCAAAACATAGGAAAGATTCAGAAATAAAAACTCATTCAATGGCACAAATATGCCCTCATGCCAACCTATCCACAGAATGTTTAACAACATAAAAAGGAAGACAGCACAATCAATCCTGGTGTTCAAACAGTTATCCCCAACCTTTTTCTAGTATGTGCACTGCTTTGGAAAGGCAAAAAACTTTGCACACCCTACACCTGATTGTGGATCCTACACCTTCAGAATACATCAGTGATGAGAAATTATGCTTGTAGGGCACTTAGCTATGTTAACTCAAACACCTCACAAGGGGTCTTGGTCCACAGTTTTGGAACTATTGGTCTAGACTGTAGGGATGTAACTGTTTGCCTTAATTCAGA
Organism: Galeopterus variegatus; assembly: GCF_000696425.1. Lineage (NCBI taxonomy): Eukaryota > Metazoa > Chordata > Mammalia > Dermoptera > Cynocephalidae > Galeopterus > Galeopterus variegatus. The sequence goes on along the minus strand of NW_007729351.1, from coordinate 199,997 downwards.
AGTTTTTTTCTGTGACAAGTTCACAGGTATTTTCACATTTAAAGCTGTGGTTAATTTTATGGGCTAAACAAATGCCCAAATAAGGGAACCTATGCAATAAAACAGATCAGTGATACAGTTTACCACAAAGGTCATCTGCTTCACAAATTCATTTAACAAATATTTACCTAGAATATCCTACAAGACAGGCACTGTGCTTGATGACCATTCTAGTCTACTTTCAACTAGTATATGGATTTATCTCTCAGATGGGCATTCAGAGTCGGGATGATTGGCAAAAATCAATAATATTTCAATGAATTACCCAAATTGTTGTTTCTCTTACAACATTTTTGGTCTGCATAGATTCTGTCTTACATTCTCTCTCTCTCTCTCTCTCTCTCTCTCTCTCTCTCTCTCTCTCTCTCCCACACACACAC
>NW_007729351.1:190988-199309 GCF_000696425.1 Galeopterus variegatus | reverse complement strand
CACACACACACACACACACACACACACACACACACACACACAAAATATGCTATGGAATGACGATGACCCAGAAAACTTATTCCTTCTACTTGTTAAAATTAACAATTCCAAAGTCTTATTCAAAAAAATAAATTTTAAAAGAACAGTAATGTGATGCTGAACAAATATTTTATACATAAGTATCAAACACAATCAGAGTTATGTAGCTTTAAGCCAGCAGATTTTGTTGTTCTTTAAAGTCAACACAAAATAAAACAAAAGTATTTCATGTCCCAAATCATAGCATGAGAATTTAGTGAAGATTTTACATAAAAGGAATTATTTTATTGTAGAACTGGGTACAATATGATGATGTAATCAATAGAATCCATATCCTCTTTTAGACTGAATGGAGAATCACAAATTAAGGGCATTTAAAGAATTGTGATGTTCTCATATCTTAATTTTATTCTTCTTCATCGAAAATGTCATCTAAAAACCATGCATACTAAAGTTTTTAATTGTATTAAATGCATCCGTGTGATGCTTAAGTTCATTGGAAAAACACAGAGAGAGGTACATTAGTTAATGCTTACAAATGTCTTCTATATCTTTATGTGGTCTCCTGACAGCCCAGAAACAACAGGAATCTACATCCTCAGGCACAGAGATCAGAGGCTAACTCTCTGTCTTGAATCAATGGCACTGAGCAAACTGCCAAGAGATGAGATCTATCTTAGTCCTATTCTTCCAAATTTTGCAGCTAGAGAATTCTGCTCATGGGTGGCATAAATGGCTCAGAGGTAAATTGCGCTGGACACACAAGGGAAAACCCATCACAGCTCCGCTGCACTGCTGAGTGGTCACCAGTAAGGGAAGCCAGAACCTGAAGAATCCCTGCATAAGAAGACCAACCAAAACCTCCCTATAATGTAGAAAAGTTCAAGCCACATATATTTTACAAGTGCACACAAAACTTTGAGCATGGCCCCAGTGATTGGTGTTTAGAATATTCACACCAACGCTTACACAGGCTGAATTTTGCCAGATGCTATAATCCTTTATTCTACTTTCTGCTTTGACATCAGCATAAAAGCTCCTCAGTAAAGGGGTAACAGCTACAGGATATTTTACAACTGACAGTATTATATTGGGTACAATTACACAAATTCTGATTGAATTAAGTCCCCTAGAGTAAAAACTGAATACTGTAAGATTCTTTTCAATGATGAGCCCATATTCTCAGTTATAAAAATATTTCATATCTATTTACCTATCTATTTATTCATGCACTTGTATTTTTTCTTCATTCATATTTTTTTCAACAAGTATCTAACAGGTACCAATCAAGTGTCGAGCACTATGCAAGGACGGTTCACAGAGTGCTGCCTCATGGAGAGCAGGGGAAGAGGAATGAAGGAGAAAGACTTTCAGCAAATAAATACACCCAAATTGACATTGTGGTAAGTGCTGTAAGGAAAGTGAGGTTTCATGAAAAAGTAGAATGGGAGGACCTAATTTAGATAGCAATGAAGTCATTGATAAAATCCTGTGAGCCCTTAACAGCATTTTCTGTTGCTCTGTAAAACAATAAGGTGAAAAGTTCAGAAGCAGTACCAAGTCCCAGAGTTGCCACACAGTGAGAGGGAGGGAGTTGGTGTTATTCCTGAGCCTACTTTCTCATCTGATAAATGGAGATGAGGTTAATACCTGTCACCAGGTTGATCACCATGATCAAATATGACATAGTAACCGAAGCATTTTATAAATTACCAAGTGTAAAACTGCTCGTTATTAACTCCCTAAGTTACACCTCAACATGAATTACAAAATAATTTTAAATTTTTCAAATGTTCAGTAGGCTTCATTCATTTATTCCAAATGTTTACTAGTCTTCAAAATGCAATGATTAGTAAACTTCAAAAGATACAGACCCATAAGAGAAAGAAAGGTTCTGTTGCCTATGGACAAAAAAAAAAAAAAGAAAGAAAGAAAAAAAAAAGCTATCACACATATCAGATTGTGGAAAATCAAGTACTGAATCTGTACTGCTTTCTTTGTGAGAATCAAGAAGTCCCAGACTTCAGCTTTTCTTTCTAAGAGAGACAACCTGGAGCACTCTCCCCCTGCCACTAAAACCTCTGCATTTCTTTAGTTGCTGCATGCATTTAATTAAAAGAACTCTGCTCTCTTTATTAACATCTATGCCATGCCATTCTTTATTTAAAGGAGCACCAAATCTATAAGTTACCTTCATTTAGCAATTAGCCTAAGGAGCAACAGCTATTTTTGAACTCATTTTATTTACTATCATCCAAGGAAATATAAGCAGCATATTTTGCCTTTGGAAAAACCAAATATTGGAGATGAAGACAGTAACTAGTCATAATTTCTCAACTGAAACTGAATTACCTACCAGACATAATTATTCTTTAGCTACATGTATGTAAGCAGATTTGCACCATCAATTCAGAATAAATACAACACACCACAAGATCCCTGAGCCCAGCACAGGCTCTAGCAAGAGGCCATTCACAACAGGATGATGCATGTAAGATGCATTTTTTTAGGAGATGTAACAACATAAGCTTTACAACCTCCCTGAGGGGAAAGACAAAAACCATTCTCTCTGCACTCTCTGTACCATTCGTTCTAATATTGAACACAGACCTCTCTTCATAAAGAGCATATTATGTAAGGTATTATTGTCATCTCTGAAGTTCATTATATGCTTTCTTATCAGTGACCCAGCATCGATGTATGATCATAACTTATGCATGAAACATACTGCCAGTGAAAAGTGATGTCCTCAATAAACAGCCCTTATCTCCCAAATGTAGCAACCAGGAACCAAACGCTGACACCCTCCGTGGACCTCACTCATGGAGTGCCTTCCATGTAAGCAGTTTTCCAACCCCAACTGGGTCGGGGAAACATTCTTCCTTTCTGCTGAGTCATCCCCCAGCTTGCTTTATAATAAAAGCCTTTGCATATTTCTTACCTTTAACCACAAATTCTGACTTTGGCCCACGCCTCTCTGGAAGAAATCAGTAAAGGACAGCTTTCTAACTAACGTGATTGTGTGGGTGTCTCTACTGCAATTTTCCCTGTAGAGCTAAATCCTTTATAATATCACTTTGGCGACAATTCTGTCCCATGCCACGGGCATCTGGGAGCCTGTTACTGAATTACTGAGGATGAAGTGACTTGCCCAAGGCTAAATGTTCCCATAGACTTGGAGATAGAACCACAGCTCCTAATTCTCTGAGGGTCTTCTCAAGTGCACTGCCTGGACTCCTGGGACTCTCAGCTCCTCCTGGCTGAGAACACAGCCAGTGTTGAGCATGCTGGACACTCACTCAGCATTCAAAAATGGAAGAGCAATCTCTAGACTCTGAAATGGGGGGCGGGAGGGTTGACTAACATAAATTTGGTCCAAAAAATGCCTAAAAGCTGAATTCTCCAAACCTCTGATCTAGCTTCCTTCCTTCTGGAGGAAGAGTGAAGTGACAACACAGATGTGTGTGTGTGTGTGTGTGTGTGTGTGTGTGTGTGTGTGTCTATGCATGGTTTTGTCTATGAGTAAGATTCCATCTATTAATAGTGAAGCAGCTCCAAAACTGCTCCTTGAAATGTGCTAAACTATGTTCTTGTGTACCATATTTATTTAACACCTAGACATACAAAAGTGGATTTTATGAGAAGAAATTGCAACAAGTGAAAAACGAATACAATAGAACTAGCAGAATGGATGAATCCATCTCATAATAACTGAGGATACATATTATATATTACCTAAAAGGAACTCTAATTTCCAAAAAGGAAAATAATTTATTATTTATATGCATGAAATCAGAAAAAAATAATACTGTAGTTACATTTTCATTAGGATTGACTTAATTTTAATATATGAATTAAGCATAAAGCAGTATCAAAGTACAAGTTAAATCACAGAAATTAGTATTAATATTACTAGAGTTTGAACCTAGTTTTATGTCCCCAATATCTTATAGCTAATGAAGTAACAAGTTACGTATGTGTATATTCTGCTCTGAATTATTAAATTCTTTCTTTTTTTTTTTTTTTTCCGTTTTGTCTTTTTTTACTGACTGGTAACGGGATCGCAACCCTCGATGTCGCGCCCACACTGGGGACCGGCAACGGGATCGCAACCCTGGGTATTGCGCCCGCACTGCACTCAACCAGTGAGCGGGAACCGGTCTCCACATGGGATCCAAACCCTTGGCGGGAGCGCCGCCGTGCTCTCAGGAAGCATACTCTCCAGTGCACCACCGGGCCGGCCCTGAGTTATTAAATTCTAATAATTTAAATTAAAAATTAACAACGCATATTTTAAAATACTGTTTTTAAATTAAAATTTTCTAATTGTTTTATTTTTCAATATTTCCTTATGTTTCTAAATTTTCAGTAATTCTCCTCTATTTATTCATCTTTCCATGTATCTTTTCAACACATGTCTTTTATACAGTAAGACCACTGCTAAGCACCAAAATTACAACACATGCATATAATAATTTTCAGCTGACAGTGTTCCTATACACATACAATCTCACTCAAAGAAATGTATTGATTAAATCTCGATAATTACTGAATCATGCATAATTTTAAAAGATTATCTGAAATTTTAAAACAGGGGCCAAGAGAAAGAAAGGAAGTTATGCAAAACAAAATGGTCTTTGACTACTGTGAGTTCAGCTAATTAAAAACAAGTGCATGAAAAGAAAAATTGGAAATGTAGGATATCTCTACTCTCCACAAAACAAGCTATGGAAAAACCAATGCTAAATATTAAAATATACAAATCCATTATTAGATTGTTTTTACAAAATATCAAAATGAGTGATAAGATATGCATGTATATGCATAATTTATCTATTTATTTGAGGTCAGAGGCATTCTTTGGAGGCATCAGCCACCTGCACCACCAGTAGATAATGATTGTGCCTTACAATTGTTTAAAGAAACAAACAGCAGCACTCTATTGGGCAGTATCTGTTATTGTTCTTTATAATCACCCAAAACACTTATGAACAGGCATAAACGCTTCTCTCCCACCTTGAAAATACACATGTTTTTCAACATCCTTATTTCAAACATTGGTGAATTTTTATTTCACTAAATATATGTTCTCAAAAACATAGCTATAAAAACTAGAGAAAATTTCAAGGAAATTTCAAATCTTCCATGATCATTTATCTCTAATTTTCTTGTAAGTTTCACTCTTCCACCTCACCATTGTCACTCCTCTGTCTAAATTTACCTTTTGGCCAAAATATTCATTTTAAACCACATCTCAAATCATGTCTTAGAAACATTTACCATTTATAGACTCCTTATTTCCCGAAAATCAGCATCTGAAATCCTCGGCATCACGGGCCTCGATTTACCATTTATAGACTCCTTATTTCCCGAAAATCAGCATCTGAAATCCTCGGCATCACGGAGAAGGGCCTCAATACTCAGGAGTCTGTCCTACTTTTCCAATTTCATCTCTCCAATCTCCTCTTCACAATCTCTGATCCTGCTCACCCATTTATCCACGTCTTTGCCATTTTATTCCCTAACCCAGAATATTCTCCTCCACGTATGCCAGGCAGAACACTATTCAACCCCCTCACCCAATTTAAATATCTCTTTCACAAAGCTTTCCATACCAGAATAATGTCTCCCACCCCCCACCCCCAGCTTCTTCCCCCACCCCTGTGTATCCCTTTGATCCATCTATTTCTCTAAAGAGACGGATCATATCCTACTTTTTGTTACCATTTGATATATCTCCTATAATAGTTACAACACCCTTACAATAAGACCATTTCTTATTTAGTTTCATAATTTCAACACTTAGTTTAGTGTGACAAGCAATGTGGTTAAGGAAGCTTGTAAATAAAATTTATTGTTTTTAAACATGATTGAGTGGTAGCTCTAATCTTATGCTCACATATTCTCCGTTCTTTCCCTATAAAATGTGACCCCCCCAAATAATACTTAACCATTGTTATATTTGAGGTTCCTTTAATAATAGGTCGAATAGCATAGCTTTTAACATGCACAAATATGTTTTTAAGAATCAGATTTTTTCTAGAACAAGATGTTGACCCATCTGTGGGAGAAAGACTTTTCAGACAGCTATCAGTCACATCTGTCCAATAGCCTTCAGTCTCCAATCCTTTTAATCCCCAATTTTTGTTTACAATAAACTTAAGTTTAGAGAGCCAGTAAAATTACTGTCATGAGAACACACAAAAAAGGCATACAAGTCTACTAAGGCTATGCTAGGCACACTGACTGGCTATGAGATATGCACCTAAAGATTGTTCAATATAATGCCCTGTATCTTCAATTTGTCTATTTATTATTGGGTCCAGAGAAAATTGGGACACCTCAATTCATAGTCCATAAATTAGACAAATATTGACAAAGCTTTTAAATGTATCAACTATCAGCATGATGACAAAACAATTGGATAACTAAGTTTAAAAAATATCTCAAACAAAATGTGCAATGGTCTGCAACAACACATTTTCTTCATTCCCCTGATTGTTTTAATATTGGATAAAGTTCTTAAAAGTCACCATCAACACACTTGTCTTCCACTTGACATCCAATATGATGATTTTTGACATAATAATCCAATATATATTCAATTAAGTTCTGTGCTTACTTGTATTCTCTAGAGAATGTGAAGTTTCCAATTGAGAAATCACAAATTAGAGACAGTGCACCTTGCATATATGAACTTGTTCCCTTAAAACCGTGAAATACACTTTTTAGGTGGAATAATTTCGATCAAATCACAAATAAGTAAAATATACATAATGTCAATTTTCAATGGAAGATCATTTATGTGAACTCACATTCCTTCTGTGTTTCTGCTAACACTTTTACTATTATAATGCCTTGATAGACAAGTGACATACATAAAGAAAAGTACATTTTAAAAAAATCATACATTGTTACTTTAAAATATTCAGGTTAAGAGTGAAAATATGATGAAAATAATTTGATGTGGTCAAAGATTTCTTCCCACAAAATTTTCAGTAGTATTTGTTTTAAAATACGTCTCACTCAAGTCTATTTAAAATAATAGTTTTAGTTTGTTTGTATATGTCCATATTTCTATAGGTTATTGCAATGTTTGTTACTCAAAATATTGTCCCAAAATACCTGCTTCAAAATAATTTGAAGCACTAATTTTAAATGCAGACACCCCGAGATTCTGCTCCAGCCACCCCACGAGATTCTCTCGAGTGGAGAAAGGGGAGTTTGCATGTAAAACAAGTTTGTCCACGTGATTCCGATGTACGCCAGAGTTGAGAAACCTACTAGGTCTATCTGAAACCGTGCCTCGTTATATTCCCAACGTTGTATGTTCGAAAGAAAAGTTGCCAAGGATTTCTTCCAAAAAATATCGTTTTCAAATGCTCGTTCTTATGATTTCTAAAGTGCCACTCAGAAGAAAATTAAACCTGTTTCCAAATCCTGTGGTATTTCAGCTCAATTAATAAATGAAAAGAGTCATTTTTCTCATTATTCTCTGGTGTCTTAAAGCGTTCAGTGCAAAAGCCTGTGACTTCGGCTCTGCACCTCGGATACTGACCTCCACTTTGCACAGGTCAGAATACAAAATCTTGTCAGCATTCACATAAGCCCTAAGTGACACTCAGATCACCAGCCCCAGGCTCTCCAGGCAGAGCAGCCCCTTCTGAGAGCTCCGTCAGCACCCCGGACAGCGACAGGTGGAGCCGGTTCCGGGTCTCACTGTCCCGGAGCCCGCCCTTCGAGAGCCTCTGAGACCAGGGAAACTGACCCGAGACGCCCCTGGAATGCACAGACCACCGCCCGTCGTACTCCTCTCCAGCTGCCAGCTTCTCTCTCCAAACGACGACAAACAAGACCTTAAGTATCTCTTATCTAGGATGTGCGAGCCGCCCCCACACCTCGCCCCTCCGCCGCTCCCCAGCGCCTGTTGCTAAGGGGGCGAGACGGCGCTCGAGAAGCGGGGACGGCTGGAGGGGCCGGGAGCTCGCGCGCGGCGGTGAGCGCGCAGACCTCGGCCAGCCCAGGACCCCTCCGCAGGAGGGTGCGCCCTCCGCACGGCTCCACGCCGGTGACGCCCCCCGCGCACGCCCAGGGGCTAGAGGCAGCCGGGCGAGCAGGAGGCCGGTGCCCGGGAGCTCGGCCCCGGCTGAGGAGGCCCCCGGCCCCGTATGGGGAACGCCTGTGGGCCCAGACAGCGGGCCAGGGGCTCGGGAACAGCCCTGAGGAGGGCGGGCACTCACCATGTTGACTTCGGAAACCATGTCGATGCTGGCGATGTCGAT
>NW_007729351.1:171558-190324 GCF_000696425.1 Galeopterus variegatus | reverse complement strand
AGGCAGCGGCGGCGAAAGAAACGCTACCCGCTGCTCCCCACCCCCGGTGCGACCCCCACACTGACCCCGGCCCGGCTGCGGCGCAGCCCGGGAGCCGGTGGGTGCCGTGCGACGCCTCCGCCCGCGGCCTCACCTGCGAGGCTCAGAGCCTTGGGTCCCCAGGGTCCAGGAGAGGCAGATTGGCAGCAGGAGGGCCAGGAGCCCGGGGCACATGGCGCTGCTCCTCTCGCCTAACCTGGGAGGATCGGCTCTCCCCCACAGTCGCCCAGCATTCAAACGGCGACGCGGGGATTCCCCGCCCCTACCCCCACCCGCGGGCTTCCCCGCCTGACCCATCTTCCAGCCCCTTGCATGGCGGCCCGATTATTTATTTATAAAATATGACCATTTTTAAAAAGCGGTTCCTTAAACTATTCCTTTCACCCTCACTCCTGAACATTTCATGTGAGCACTTGCCCTTTCCAGCTCACATAAATACGACTATAATAAAAGGTAAAGAGGAGACTGAATATACACATTTCATTATCAATAGGCTGAAATCCCAGTCAGACTTGGAGACCCTGGACTGTCACTCCAGGGATCAGAAAATAACGTGCCTTTTCTGGTGCGGCCCTGAGCTGTCCATGGTGCTTAAAATAAGGCAAGGATCCTCGTTTTCCCTACGGCAGGCCTCCGTCCTTCGGCTAGAGCATTGGCCACGAAACAGACGTGTGTACACCAGGGTCCACCCTGCTCTGTGTATCACCATTGTGTACCTCAGGGGTGCCTGCTCACTCATGGCCACAAGTTGCATATTTTTCTGTCGTGAATGATCCTTAATAAAGTTTCTCTCTACCTCAGGCTTCGAATATTGAGGAAGATGGTTACACAATACTACTTGTGGTCAACCAACAAAACCTACAAACCAAGCTCATTTTGGTGTTCTGTAGGCTATTCCAGGACTTAATGAATGGTTAATAATAGATAACTGCTTCCCTGTATTGACTTGTTTTTTCTATAAAGCTTAAGCTTTTCTTTTCTATTGTCAAGACTTTCTCTAGATATTTATCTATATCTACATCCATATTCTGAAGTTGGCATGGTTCTGTGCATTAATTTTAAATATCATTGCCTTTGCTAAAAATCAGCAATTTTATTTTTGGAACAGAAAATGTGACCGCAGTACCTGAAAGGTTCAGAGATAAATATAGCTCCCTAATTATTTTCTGGAAAAGTCTACTCATAAGTACTTTGTATTCTGTGTCTTGTTAATGTGCAATGGCATTATAGTACCTGAAAATGATATCTGTACTATCACACACACACACACATACACACACACACACAATATTCATGGTTTAGCCTACTTCTTCCATTTGCATGCACTTCTTTTAGAGAATTTTCCTGCTGAGAATCATGGCTACAGAAAGTAAACCATGAGAATAAGGAATTTGAATAAAGCCAACAACATAGCAGGAATTACCCCCTTCCCTCCTATTTTATGTGTTCTAAGGCTTGCAAAACCTCATTCCAAATGTTGTCATTATCCAACCGTAAACCACCTCAGATCTTCTTGGTTTCAATCTGTCTCTCGGGCTCTGGGACTTATTTATCACCCCAACTGCCCCTTCAACACCCAGTTCTGCCAGAGCTCTTCAGTTTTATGTGGGAAAAACCCACACCGCTCACCTCAAGTCTGCGTTGCTGTCTCTCACTTCCTACCTTCCAGCTTCTCAAGTGATAACAAGGTCTAAGGTGCCATAGGACCTGCTTGGTACCCACACATGTGCCATCTGAAATTTCAGGCAAGCTAGAAACCCATGGGGTGGACATTTGACTAATGGAAGATGTGAGACAGAAAATAAAAGCTTCTCTCTTTATTGCCTCCTAAGGAATGTCCTGAGATGCAGTAGCTGTTGGCCACTCAAAGATGATCCCGTCGCAAAGGTGATCACAAACATGACGCGTGTGGGAAATGGATCCACCAGCTGTTATTCAAGCTCAGCAGTGGCCTGCCTGGTGTCAAACACTGCTCTCTCTTTTCTCTCTTCCCCTGCCTCCTCTCCTTTTCTTTTGCTCGTGTTTTCATGGGTATTGCACACCCTGATAAAGTAGCACCACTAAAATTTTGCCTCAGGCTAAGTTTTTCTGGGGAACCCAGGCTAAGTTGTGAACCAATTGGCAATTCATTAGAAGTGTCACCTAAAACCAGCCTTTTTAAAATATGAAGGCAAAATCAAAGAGAAAGACATATGTAGTAAGCAGCATACACATGTGTAATCAGGATGCTTGGGGCTATACGGCCCACAAACACTGGCACATTTCTGCACATCACAATTGCTGACTGGCTTGCACCTACATCTGCTGATCACGTGGCCCCTCGGCCAGCCCTCCTGACCCAGCTCCCTCCCACAGAGGTAGCCACCTGGGAGGGCTGGGTGAACACTGAACACCAAACACCCACATCTCTCTGGCCAGGATTTCTGAAACCAAGAATATTTCCATTTCTTGACTAGATGGTGACAGTGTATTAGCCAAGTCAACAGAAAACTAATTCAGTTCTTACTTTCACTTATTTTCAACTGAGAGGGGAAAAGGTTCCATGAATCTCACAATGGGTGAATTTTCATGGCAGAAGAAAAAGGAAGGGAGTGCAATTTTTTTCATAGTACAGTGGTTTTAAACAGGCTAGAAGAATATTTTTGGACCTTTAAGGCAGGAAGAGGAAAAGGTAGGCAATAGCTTGGAGGCATCACGTGATCACTTTACCTCACTCATGTGGGTGCATTTTGACAAACCCAAGTGCCTTTCACCAAGCTATGTGGTGTTCACTCATAGTTGCCTCTTACTTATGGTTAATCAACTTGTCTTTTTAAACAGTGTCAATGTTTCTAGCAATATATTTTTAAAATCTTTAGAAAAAACAATTAAATCAATTTGAGGTATAACATACGAAATAAAATATTACATGTATAACTAGATTAGTCCTGACAAATGTATAAATTTCATTTATCAATGCCTGTTCTAACTATTTTATGTAAGCAGAATTACGCAATATATATCACTTTATGTCTGGCTTCTTTCATTCAGTACAATGTTTCTGAGTTTTATCCATATTGTGGCAGATCGGCAGTTTTATTCCTTTTTATTGCTGAGTGGTGTTCCATTGTGTGGCTATTCCACAGCTTGTTTATTCATTCATCTGTTGATGGACCTTTCTAGTTTTAGCAATTATGAATAAAGAGTCACGTACAGTTCTATGTAGGTACATATGGTTTTATTTCTCCTGGGTAAATATCTAGTAGTGGAATGGCTACATCATAAGATGAATGCATGTTTAGCTTTAAAAGGAAATGCCAAAATATTCCAGAGTAATTGGAGGCTTTGACATTGCACCAGGAATGCATGAGAGCTGCAGCTGCTCCGCCTCCTCTCCATCCACTCTAGTGGGAGTGTAGTGGTATCTCATTGTGGTTTTAATTTACATTTGCCTGGCTACATGTAAGAATTTACACTTGCCAGGTGACATGTAAGTATATAAGCACATTCACTTGCGTGTTGGCCACTCGTATCTTCTTTTTCAAAATATGAGAAGATTTTGGCCCATTTTTAATTGCATTCTCAGTCTTTTTATTGAGATGTAAGTGTACTTCATGTATTGTGGATGCAAGTCTTTTGTCAGGTATGTATAAGGTGAATATTTTCTCCCAGTCAACGGCCCACTGTTTCATTTCTTTGAGAATGTCTTTTTTCCTTTTTTCTTTTTAAAAAAAGTAATTTAATTTAGATGAAGTCCCATTTATCCATTTTTTTCTTTCATGATTCATACTTTACCTAAGAAATCCTTGCTTACCTAAAAGTTAAGATTTTCTTTACGTTTTCTTCTAAAAGTTAGCCTAATTCTTTTAATTAATTTATCTTTTAGTGGAAAATAATTGATCGTACATGTCTGTGGGGTACAGTATTGAACATCAGTAACTATGTGCAATATGTGACGTTCAAATCAGGAAAATTTATGTATTCTTTTTTTTTTTTTTCCCCCTTTTTGTCTTTTTTCATGACCGGCAACGGATTGCAACCCTCAGTGTCGTGCCCATACCGGACCGGGACCGGCAACGGGATCGCAACCCTCAGTGTTGCACCCGCACCACCTCGCTCAGCCAGTGAGCGGCCGGTCTGTATGTGGGATCCAAACCCACGGCGGGAGCGCCGCCGCCACGCTCCCAAGTGGTGCACTGTAGCAGTGCGCCACCGGGCCAGCCCCTATGTATTCTTAATTATACAATGTAATCGATTTTTGTGGCCCTTTACCAATTCCTCCCTCCCACCGTCCCTTTCCCACCTCTGGTAACTTCAGTTCTGTTCTCTTCTTTTGAAACTTCAACATATTATTGTGATTGTTTTATCTTTCTTTGTTTTTATATTTATTTGTTTGTTGTTGTGGTTGTGGTGGTTGTTGTTTTAGCTCCCACTTGTAAGTGAGGACATGCACTATTTCTCTTTCTATGCCTGGCTTATTTCACTTAATGTAATTTTCTGTAAGTTCAGCCATGTTGCTTCTAGTGGCACTATTTCATTCTTTTTTAATGCAGAGTAGTATTTCATTGCATATACGTACCACATTCTCCTTTCCCAGTAGCGTGGCAATGGACACTTAGGTTGGTTCCAACTCTTGGCTATTGTAAATAGAGCTGCAATAAACATGGGAATATAGGAGTCCCTTTGACATGATGATTTCCATTCCTTTGGAATTGCTGGATCATATGGCAGTTATATCTGTAGTTGTTTGAGGAACCTCCATACAATTTTCCATAATGGCTGCACCAATTTACTGTCCCACCCACAGTGTAGGAGGATTCCCCTTTCTCGGCATTCTTGACAGCATTTGTTATTCTCTATCGTTTTGATAATATGAAGGCAAATTCAAAAAGATTTGATTTCATCTAACTGGAGTGAGATGATATCTCAATATGGTTTTGATTTGCATTTTTCTGATGCTTAGTGATGTTGAGCATTTTTTCACATGTCTGTTGGTTATTCATAATTCTTCCTTTGAGAAATGCCTATTCAGCTCCCTTGCCCATTTTTAAAAATTGGTTATTTTTTACTATTAAGTTATTTGAATTCCTTATATATTTTGGGTATTAATAATTTCCCAGATGCATAGTTTGCAAATATTTTCTCCCACTCTATAGGTTGTCTTTTCACTCTGTTAATTGTTTCTTTTTCTGTGCAGAAGCATTTTAGTTTGATATAATCCCATTTGTTTATTTTTCCTTTTGCTGCCTTTGCTTTTGGGGCCATATTCATAAAGTCTTTGCCCAATCCTATTTCTTGAAGTGTTTCCCCTGTATTTTCTTTTAGGAGTTTTATAGCTCCAGGTCTTATACTTAATTAAGTCTTTAGTCCATTTTGAGTTGATTTTGGTATATGGTAAGAAGTACGAGTCTACATTCATTCTTCTACATATGGATGCCCAGCAATCTTTCCCCAATGTATGTTCTTGTTGCTTGTGTCAAAGATCAGTTGGCTGTAAGATTGTGGGTTAATTTCTGGGTTCTCTATCTGTTCCATTGGTCTGAGTGTCTGTTTTTATGCCAGTACCACATTGTTCTGGTTACTATAGCTTTGTAGTACAATTTGAAGTCAGGTAGTGTTATGCCCCTGGCTTTACATTTTTGCTCAAGATTGCTTTGGCTATTCAGGGTCTTTTGTTGTTCCACATGAATATTTGGATTTTTTTTTCTATTTCTGTGAAGAATGTCATTGGTATTTTGATGAGGATCATGCTGAATCTGTAGATCACTTCAAGTAGTATGGACATTTTCACAATGTTGATTATCCCAATCTAAGAGCATGGAATGTCTTTCCATCTTTTTACATCCTCTTTAATTTCTCTCAACAGTGATTTGTAGTTCTAATTGTAGAGATCTTTTACATCCTTAGTTAAATTCATTCCTAGGTATTTTATTGTTTTGGTGACTATTGTAAATGGGCCAGCTTTCTTGATTTATTTTTCTGTTAGTTGTTTGAGTGTAAAAACGCTACTGATAATAGTTTGTTGATTTTTATTCTGCAAATTAACTGAAATCATTTATCAACTCTGAGTTTCTTGTAGAGTCTTCAGAATTCTCTCTATATAGGTTCATGTCATCTGCAAGACGTGACAATTTGACTTCATCTTTTCTCATCTGAATGCCTTTTATTTCTCTCTCTTCCCCGATTGCCCTGGCTAGTACTGCCAATACTATGCTAAATACAAGTGGTCAGAGTGGGCATCGTTGTCATGTTCCCATTCATTTTTTTCCCCAGAGTTTTTAAAATAGAGGGTTTTTAAAAAAAATGACACATTATATTGAATCATACTCTCTAATAAGTAAAAATGATACAATTCAACAAATTATCCCATAGTGCCAGTAAATTAGGCAGGCCTCATCAAAACAGTCAACATACACAGTGACATGTAAAATAACCCCATCTCGATCTTGTTTTGCCATCTGTGAGATGTTACAATTAGGGTGTTCTACTGCAACTTTACCATTTTGTGAAACTGGAATATTGCATATAGGTCCACAGGCTTTGTGACATAAGCACATAATGGATAAATTGATTCAGAAAAGGGAAACAAAACAAATTTCAGAAAATTTGGGGCATATTAAAATAAAAATACTTGTCATTCAAAGAGATGACCATTATAAAGCCTATTTATTTCCATACTTTTTTGGATAAAATATAACAAGGATATGCACATTTATTTGTTCAAATAACAAACACATAAATTGAATAACCGATGAATAATGAAATACCCTGTAGAAAGTAGGGCTTCAAGTTTTCACAAAAACTGGAGATGTAAAACTTACTAAAATTCACATATTTCATTTTATAATTGCTATAATTATTCAAAATAACTCTCCAAAGTCTTCCAAAAGCATGCAAATATTAAATTAATTCCAAGAGAGGAAAATGAATAAACTTTTCAAAGGCAAATTAATTTCTAAGCAAATCAACAAGACAACTTAATAAAGAGAAATCAAGAATGGAAATTGAATATCTAAGTTTAGCAACATAAATTGCATGAAAAAATCAATAAAGCAGGATATAAGCACAAGGGCACTTCAAAACGTTCATGGAAAAATAGAATTGGAAGATAATGGAAATCTTTCCACGAGTTTTTTTTTTGTTGTTGTTGTTGTTTGTTTAAATTTTACCTTTTTTTTAACACTAAGATCATAGAAAATATGTTCTCTGACCACAATAAAAGAAGGAAATTTAGAAAACCCACAAATGTGTGGAAGTTAAACAATACTCTCTTAAATAAACAATGGGTAATAAGAAAAATCACAGAGAAATCAGAGAATACTTTGAGATAAAGATCAAAGAACAACATATCAAAATTTATAGGATGCAAGCCTCATGCATTGCTTAGAGGAAAATTTGTGCTTGTACACATCTATGTTAAAAATAAGAAAAATCTCAAATCAGAAATGTAAACTTCTACCTTAAGAAAATAGAAAAATAGGGCAAACTAAGCCAAAAGCAAATTTAAGTAGAAAATAACAAACATTACAACAGAAATATATGAAATAGGGAATTAAAAAAAACAATAGAGAAAATCAACAAAGCTACATGCTGATTATTTAAAAAGATCAAGAAAGTTTGCACATCTTTATCAACACTGACCAAGAAAAAAGAGAGAAGGCGAAAATTACTAAATCAGAAATAAATAGGGCATTATTACATTGTTACTATGGCTTTTTATGTTGGTAAGATTTAGTGTCTTTCTCTCATTTGCATTTTTGTTCTACCAGTGGGTTTTGTTCTTTCTTGTGTATCTGTAGTAGTGATTATCATTTTTCATATTCCAGATGCAAGGATTTCTTGTAGGGCTGATCATGTGGTGTTGAACTTCCACAGTTTTTGTTTGTCTGGGAAATGCACTATTTTTCCCTCATTTCTGAAGGATAGCCTTACTGAGCATAGTACTCTTGGCTGGCAGTTTTTTCTTTTAGTATTTTGAATATGTCATCCCATTTTCTTCTGGTCTGTAGAGTGTCTATTGAGAAATCTGCTGTTAGTCTAATAGGGGCTCCCTTATAAGTGACTTGATGCTTTTCTCTTACTTCTTTTAAGATTATCTCTTTGTCTTCGAGCTTTTCCAGTTTGACTACAGTATGTCTTGAAGAGGACCTTTTTTGGGTTGAATCTGCTTGGAGATCTTTGAGCCTCCTGGATCTGAAGGTCTGTGTCTCTCCCTGTATCTGGAAAGTTTTTTGTTATTATTTTATTGAATAGGTTTTCCATGCCTTTTCCTTTCTCCCCCACATCAGGAACATCCATGATTTGAATGTTTGTGCACTTGAAGTTATCTGGTATCTCTCTTAGATTTTCTTCATTTTTTAAAATTCTTTTTTCCTTTTCTCTGTCTTCTTGGGTTATTTCAAAAAGACTATCTTCGAGATCAGAAATTCTTTCTTCTGCTTGTTCTAGCCTGCTGCTCAAGATATTAGTTGTGTTTTTCATTTCATTCAGTGAATCTTTCAGCTCCATGAGTTCTTCTGCATTCTTTTTTAAGGTATTAATCTCTTTGAAAATCTCATCCTTTATATCCTGAATTTTTTTCCTTGTTTCATTATGTTGTCTGAGTCTTCTTGTATCTTATTGAGTTTCCTTAAGATTGTTGCTGGGAATTCCTTTTCAGTCATTTCAAGGGTTTTCTGCTCTATAGGGTCTGGCATTTGAGAATTACTGTATTCTTTTGGTGGTTTCATATTTGTGGGGGTTTCACATTTCTAGTATATCTGTGTTGATGTCTGTTCATCTGGTAGAGCAGTTGCTTCCTCTAGTACTCTGGAGTGTGCTTTAAAGAGAGGGAGCTCCTCTTGTAGATGTGTTTTATAATGACTGTTGAATGGGGTCTTTTAGTATTGGTTGTAGGTAGACACAGTAGACACAGTAGTGTAGTCTCCATGTATGCACTTTGGCCAAATTCAGTTTTGGAATAGCATGTGAGTGCCTCCATGGCCTAGTCACTGGGGCACTTTGTAATTCCTTGCTGAGGCTGGAATTACAGAACATGGGCAAGCTCTTGAGTTCTTGGGGGAAACACCTCAGTGCTCTGTCACTCTTTGGATATGATGGGTAACCTTAGGCAGGCCTGCTGACACCCTTGCTAGCTACCCTTGATCCTGATGGGTGCTCTTGGGAATACTGGATTCCCTCAGTTTGAATGGGTGATCCTAAGCATATTTTCTCTTTCTACTTTCCTACAGACAGAGGTTCTTCCTGGGACCTTGCTTCCCCTGGTTGGGGGATGGGTTGGTGGTGACTGAGAATTTTCTTCCTTACTTTATTTAAGTATCCTGGGTTTCTTTACTCCTGGGGGGGTTCTGTGTGTATCTCTTCCTGGATGAAGGCAGTCCCATGGGAAGCATACATGCTTCCCACCCCCATGCGTGCTATCACATATGGCAGCATAATTCTCCCTGTGGGTTGGGCCACTGGGTCATGGATCTATGCTCGCTCATCTTTTTCTCAGGCTCCACTGGTGACTCTCCTGTCTATGTCAATGAGTGGACAGAAAGCCACCTATGAGGCAGTGGTGGCTGCTGGTGTGTCAATGAGCCATCCTTGCAGTCGTAGGTGCTGTGGCAGTGGCTGTCATAGACCACTCACTCAGCACTGGTGCCTGTGGCAGTGGTAGGGAGTGCTGCTGCTGGCAAGGCAGCCAGTGGTGCTGGTGCCATCAGTTGCTGGGCTTGCTATCAGGGTGGGGCACTTGCCAGGGACTGGCATGTTGGCTGGGCACACCGGTGCCATCAGTCATGGGCAGCATTGATATTTAGATCTGTGATGTACGTGTAGTTAATTATTGTGAATGGAGTGAGTAAGGATCAAAGTTCTTTTCTTTCATGGATGTCCAGTTGTTTCAGCATGATTTGTTGAAAATTTTTATTCCTTTTCTTATTGACTTACCCTTACATTTTTGTGGAAAATCAATTTGCCTTATATGTCTGGGTGTATTTTTTTGTTTCATTTTACTTACTCTGTTCCATTGATCTTTATGTATATCCCAATAACAATGCAAATTATTTTGATTAATGTAGCTATAAAGTAAATATTGAAATAACTTAGCATAATTCATCCAACTTTACTCTTCTCCAAAGTTATTTTGACTTTTAAATATCTTTGCATTTTCATATACATTTTAGAATAATCTCAATTTTTATAAAGAAGACTGATGGGTTTTTAATTTATATCACATGAAATTTGTAGATGAATTTAGGGAAAATTGATATCTTAACAATATTGAATCTTCCAATCTATGAAAACTCAATATCCCTCCATTTCTTTAGATCATCTTTAATTTTTCTCCAAAATATTTTGTAGTTTTCAATGTAGAGGTCCTGCATTTGACTCATTAAGTTTATCTGTATTCATTTTTTTGTACTTTTATAAATGGCATTTTTAATATTTCATTTTTCAGTGGTTTGTTAATAGTATATAGAAATATGATTGATTTGCATACATTGTCATTGCGCCTTGCATCCTTTCTCAATGTATTTATTTTAATAGAATTTTTTTGGTAGATTTTTGAGAATTACAGCTAAAAGACAATCACGCTATCTGTGAATATAGACAGTTTTATTTCTTCCTCTCCTATCTGTATGAATATTTTTTAATTCCTTTTTCTTGTCTTGCAGCACTGGCTGGGACCTCCAGTACAGAGTAGAATAGAAGTGGTGATCATGGACACCCTTGCCTTGTTCCAGTTTTTTGGGAAAATACTTATATCTTTTTGTTTTGTTTGGAGTTTTGTTTTATTTCTTTTGCTTGTTTGTTTTTCACCATTGTTAAGTCTTCCTGTTATTTTTCTTCTGCTTGCCCTCTCCTTTTTTTTTTTTTTTTCTTTTCTGCATCTCCTGGAAAAGTTTAGCCCTAAGAGTGGGGCAGTATGTGGTATGTCTCTGGCATGGAGTGGGAAGCTATCAGGGCTCTGCCCCAGACATCAGAGTCCAGGCCATGTGAGGAAAGCAGGAGAGTCCACAGCATGAGTGGGTGAGAAAGGTATCATTTTAGGTGGAGGACTTATTGTGAAAGTCACAGCCAAAGCAAAGTCAAGAGGGACTGGGGATAAGGATGGGGATGGGGAGCCTCGTATGGGTGTTATAGCCCATGGGAGATGAGGAAGGAACTGGAATTGAAGCCAAAGCAAAGGAAGAGAACATCCCGTGGAGGGTTGGTGTGGTCTGGCAGTCAGAGTTTCAGATTATGAGAGAGCATCTACACAGGGTGGTCCAGCCTGACATAAGGAGTTACAGCTCAAGCCGTGCTTGGTAAGCATCCCACAGGTGGGCATGTGTGAGGTCAGAAGATGAGTTGAGCATCATGTGGAAGGGAAATTATCATAGAAAAACAGGCAGGGTCAGGAAGGCATCCATGCATTGGGATGTCCCAAAACAGGGAGTTAGAACCTGAACTGGGAGAGGAAATGTCCACAGGGAATAGAGGTGGTGGCAGCAGTGGGAGGTTGGTTACACAGTGGGGGGTGTTCAAATAAGGAAGTACGTTAACGGTAATGAAAATCAGGCTTCTCTTTGTTGGAGGTAGGTGTTACAGATACGAAAAGAGAAATAATCACTGGGGTGTGAGATTGCAAATGAATGTATTAGTGTGAGCTAATAATTTTCAAAATATATAGATAAATACAAATATAAATATACACAAACACATATGTGTGTATATGTCTCTGTGCATATGTATATGCACTTACTATATCCATGCATATACACACATGCATATATATATTCTTTACTTCTTCCTACCAAGAGGACCTGGGAACAGTGTAGCCCAGTAGCAATGAGCATTCCTTGCACAAAGATCTTGGCTTCTACATACGATTTTCTACTGAAAGGAACCAGGGTTCCTTGGAAAAATGGGTGAGTCTAAAGACAGGCAGGAAAAGTATAAGATTAGACTAAGAGATCTTGTGCTAGAGCAAGGCGGTGTTCAAAGAACAATGAGGTCATGTCAAAAAAAAAAACCCACAAAAAACAGCTTAAATGTGTTTGTACTGCTTAATTCTAAGTAAATTTGAGTTTGAAAATAAATAATGACGACAGTGAGTTACAACCCATGGAATAAAATAGGAAAACTGGAGTGTTTACCCATTAAAGTAAATATATGTTTGATCATGAGTGGTATGTCCACACAGCTTTTAAGTACATTCCCCACAAAATACCTGCTAAATATAAAGGGGAAAATAGTAACTTTACAGTGTAGCTGACAGATACCTCCGTAATAAAGTGATCAATATGAAAAATTTAAAGTGACACAAATCAAAATTATGTATCCCATGATATAAAACAAATGAGAAGATTCCTGGGTCAGTTCTTTGGCATTCCTAACACAGATACATAACTAAATCTAATTATGAGGAAACATCAGACAAACCCAAATTGAGATTTCCTACAACATAACAGCTCTGTAATATTCAAAAAACACCAAGGCCATCAAAGCCCAGAAAAGACTGAAAAACTGTTCCATACCAAAGGAAACTGAAGAGACAAAATCTTAACACTTGTGTGATTCTGAGCTTGATCATTTTGCTATAAAATATGTTAATGGGCAATTGGTTGATCTTGAATGATTTTTTCCTTGAGTAGAGCTAGAGGTTTATAATTTTCATTGATCTTTTTGAATAATCTGTTTTGGGTTGCATTGTTTTGCTCTATCATTTGCCTTTTTTGTATCTTACTGATTTCTGATCTTTTCCTTTCTTCTACTTTGGGACTACTTTGATCTTCCTTTTCTAGCCTCTTAAGATGGGAGCTTAGGCAAATGATCTTAACTCTTTTCTAACATTAGCATTTAAAACTATAAATTTCTCAGCTTCAGTAGTATTCCAAAAGTCTTAATATATTGTATTTTCATTTTTATTTAGTTCATAGTATTTTCTCAATTTTATTTTGTTTTTTTTCAACCATGGGTTATTTAGAAGTGTGTTATTTAATTTCAAAATATTTGGAATTTTCCAGATATCATTTTGTTATGGGTTTCTAATTTAATTCTGTTATGATCAGAGAACATACTTTCTATATAGTTCAACTCTTTTAGATTTGCTGAGATAAAATTTTTGACCTGTACCTGGTTTAGTCTCATGACTATTCCATGTGTACTTTAACAGAGAGTACATTCTGCTCTTTGGGAATGGAGTGTTATATAAATGTCAATTAGATCAAGTTGGCTGATAGTGATGCTCAGGTTTTTCTGTCAATTACCGAGAGGAGGGTATTGATGCCTTTAAATATCATTATGCATTTGTCTATTACCTTTTTTCCAGTTCTGTGAGTTTTGCTACATGTCTCTTGAAACCTTTTTATTTGGTGCTTAAAAATGCACAATTTTGTCTTTTGATGGATTGTCCATTTATTATTTGAAATGTCACCTTTATTGATGGTAGTATTCCTTGCCTGTGTTCTGCTTTGTCTTATTTTAAAATAACTATTCTAGCTATTTATGATAATTTTTACCTTTACTTCAATATATCTGTTTAAACTTAAAAACCTCTTTCTTGTGGGCTTCATTAAGTCAGGTCATGCTCCTTTATTAAGACTGACGATTTATGCCTTTTAATTGGAGTATCTGGTTCAAAGCTGTTTAGTAGAAAATTAATGTAAGCCACACATTTTAATTTTTTTAATTTCTAGTAATCATATTAAAAAGTAAGAGAAAACAGATGGAATTAATTTTTGTAATATATTTTATTTAATCCATTACATCCAAAATATTATATTTCAACCTGTAATCAACATAAAAATATAAATGAAAAAAAGTTTTATGCTATCTAAAATTAGGTGTGTTTTTGAAAATTGCAGTACTTCTTAACTTGGGCTAAGTGCATTTTAGTTTCTCAATAGCCACAAGTCGCCAAGTGGCAACCATTTTGCACAGTGCAAGTCTATTTACACTTACTGTAATTATTAAAATAGTAGGGTTTAAGCCAAGCATCATTAAGTTGTATTCTTTTTATCTCATCTATTTGTTGTAATTTCCCACCATTTCCTGCCTTTTAAGAAATCACTTGATTACTTTTTAGCATTTAATTCTATTTTTACTGTGAGATTTTTAACTATATCTTTTAATTCTGTTTTTTATCTTTTCTCTAGGTTTTACAGCATTAATCTTTAAGTAATCAATCTATAGTCAAATGTTATAATACCATTTAATAGTTAATACAAGAACCTTATCACAGGAAATTCCACCACACCCAAATTGTGTACTATTTTCCTATATTTTACTTTTACATATGTTATAAATACTTTGGCACATTGTTATTAATATTAATAACTTTTAAGAAATGTTTCAAAAGAAAATAACTCTTTTATATTTACCTTCAAATTTGTTGTGTATAGCACTCTTTATTCCTTTGTGCAGATTCAGGTTTTCACCTGGTATCATTTTCTTTTGGCCTAGAACTTACTATAATATTTCTTTCAGAGTATGTCTGCTAATGCCACATTCTCTTAGCTTTTGCGTGTCTGACATATCTTTAGTTTGTCTGCATTTTCATGGGATTATTTTGCAAGAAATAAAAGTTTAAGTTAACAGGGTTTAAAAAAAAACACTTTTGAAATAGTATTCCATTGTTGTTTGGCTTACCTATTTCTGATGATAAATTACTAAAATTTCTTACCTCTGTTTTCATGTATACAATATCTTTATATCCACGATCTGGTTGCTTTCAAGATTTTTTTTTTCTTCTATCACTGCTTATCATCAATTTCATTATGATGTTCCTAAATGTGCTTTTTTTTCTGTTTATTTCTCTTGGGATTCATTGAGCTTCTTTTATCCGTATGATTACAGCTTTCATCTAATTTTAATAATTTTCAGCTAACATTTTTACAAATACTTTTCCTCCTCCTTTCTGGAACTCCAATTACACATATGCTTGACACTTTGGTATGGTCCCATAGGTCACTGAATCCTTTTCATTTTTTTAAGCCTATTTTTCCACTTTGTTACAGTTTGGATAAATGATATTGTTCTGTTTTCAGGTTCTAATTATATTTTCTACTGCAGTATCTAATTTGCTTTTAGTCATGTTCAGAGACATGATCATTTCATAAATTTTATTTCAGCTCTAAAAGTTCCGCTTGGTTTCTTTAACATATCTATTATCGTCTTTATTGTGTCCACTTTAACTTTAAACCCTTGAGCTAACTAATAATAGCTTTGAAAATTTTCTGGTCTGAGCAATCATCTTTCTCATTTCTGGGGCTAATTATAATGATTGAGATTTATTTCTGGTTATGTGTCATAATTTCCTGAATCTTAGTATGCTTATAATTGGGACTGTTTGGACTCTACATACGTTATATTGTTCTCCACTGGATTTTGTTATCTTTTTTTAAAGAGTGTCAGTCTTTCATCCAGCAGTTGTGTGCTGATCAGTTTATTCTTTTTGAGGGTAGTTTTAAAGATTTTTAAAGGGAATGTCTAAAGAAGCCTTTAATCTAAGGCTAGTTTAGTCATTCTACTAAAGCATTACCTTTCTGGGATACATATTAAATGTGCCAGGTGCTATGGTTCAAATGTCCCCTCCAACGATTATGTTGAAACTCAGTCCCTATTGTAACAGTATTAAAAGGTTGCAAATCTGGCTATGGTATCTGAGAGATGGGCCCTTTAAGATGTAAGTGGATCATGAGGGGTATCCCCTTTCTAATGGATTGATCCACTCATGGATTAATGGATTATCATGGGAGTGAAACTGGTGGCTTTATAAAAAGAAGAAGCGACCTGAACTAGCATGTTAGCATGTTCAGCCCTCATGCCATGTGATGCCTTGTGCTGCCTGCAGAAAGTCCCTCACAATGAAGGCCCTCACCAGATGTGCCTCTTTTCACTTGTCAGCCTCCCAAACTGTAAGTAATAGGCAGAAATAAGGAACTCTGGTTGCAGATGCCAGCAAGTCCCCAGGCATTCAGAAAACCTGGGAAGCTGCCACTACCCTCACAGAAGGCAGGAAACTGCCCCCCACCCCACTAGTGTGGGAGGCCTTACACAGCTTCCATGGAGGTGGTCCACAACAGCCACCACCACAGCTTATACTGCTGCACGGACAGCTTGCTCTCAGAGTAACATCCATGACTACCACACAGGAAGCCCACTGCATATTTGCCTTCATTCAAGGAGCCTGGAAAAAGACAAAGAAGTCTTCCCCCTCAAAGTCCACTCCAGAGTAATAAAAGAAGCAACTGGTCTACCAAATGACCAGAAATCAATGTAGAGATGCTAGAAATAAGAGAGAGAAAAAAAAAAAAAAGGAGACCAGAAAAATATGACACCACCAAAGGAATTTAGTAACTCTTAAATACCAGACCCTGCAGAACAGGAAAACTTTGAAATGATTGAAAAGGAATTCCAAGTAACTATCTTAAAGAAATTCAATGATATGAGAGAGGACTCAGTTAGATAACATAATGAAACAAGAAAAAATATCCACAATATGAAGGAGGAAATTTACAAAGAGATTAATACCTTAAAAGAGAATGGAGCAGAATCCCTTGAACTGAAACACTCATTCAATGAAATAAAAAACAGAAACGAGAGCTTAAGCAGCAGATTAGAAGAAGTAGAAGAAAGAATTTCCAAACTCAAAGATGGCCTTTATGAAATAACCCAGGCAGACAAGATTTAAAAAAAGAAAAAGAAAAAAGAATTTTAAAAAATAAAGAAAGTCTAAGAGAGCTAGCAGACAACCTGAAGCACCCAAACATCTCTGAACCCTGGGTCTTCCAAAAAGAGAGGAGAAAGGTAAAGGCACGGAAAATCTATTTAATGAAATGATAATGGAAAACTTCCCAGGTATAGGGAAAGAAACAAACCTTCAGATCCAAGAAGCTCAAAGATCCCAGAATAGATTCAATACAAAAATATCTTCCCCAAGACACACTATAGTCAACTGGCAAAGCTCAAATACAGAGAGAATCCTAAAAGCAGCAAGAGAAAAGCATCTAGTCACTTAGAAGGGAGCCCCCATCAGACTTACAGCAGACTTCTCAACTGAAATTCTGCAGATGAGAAGAAAATGGGATGACATATTCAAAATACTAAAGGAAAAATCTGCCAGCCAAGAATACTATACCGGGCTATTCTTCAGAAATGAGGAGGAAATAGTGCATTTTTTAGACAAACAGAAACTGCTGGAGTTCATCACCTCATGACCCATCCTGGAAGGAATTCTCAAGGGAGTCCTGCATCTGGAATCCAAAAAGCAATAATAACTACCATGAATACACAAGAAACAACAAACCCCCCTAGTAAAACACAAATGCAAATGAGAAAGAAAAAGGAAAGTAAATCTTACCACCTCAAAAAAAAAAAAACCCAACAAACTTTGAAGATGAACAATAAAAGGGGAAGAAAGGAACAAAAGATATTTAAAACATCTAAACAAAAGAGTAATAAAATGCCAGGGGTAAGACAATACTTCTCAATAACAACCCTAAATGTAAATGGATTAAACTCCCCACTCTAAAGACACAGACTGATGGATTGGATCAAAAAGCTAGACCTAACTATATGCTGTCTTCAAGGGACTCACCTGACCTGTAAAGACACATACAGATGAATAGTTAAGGAATGGAAGAACATATACCATGCAAATGGAAACCCAAAAATGAGCAAGAGTAGCTATTCTTATATAAAATAGACTATACACCAAAAACCATAAAAAGAAACAAAGGAAGTCCACTATACAAAGATAAAGGGATCTATCCAGCAAAAAGACATAACAATCATAAATATATATGTACCCAACAATGGAGCACTCAGATATTTAAAGCAAACACTATTAGACCTAAAGAAAGAGATAGACCCCAATATGATAATAGTGGTGGACCTAAATCTCCCTCTCTCATCATTGGACTGATCATCCAGACAACAAGTCAACAGAGAAATGCAGAATTTAAACTACAAATTGGACTTAACAGATATCTACAGAACACTTCATTCAACAATTACAGAATATGCATTCTTCTCATCAGCACATGGAATATTCTCCAAGACAAACCACATGTTAGCTCACAAAGCAAGTATCAATAACTTTAAAAAGATAAAAATCATCTCAAGTATCTTTTCAGACCATAATGTATTAAAAATAGAAATAAATAACAAGTGAAACTCAGGACTCTATTCAAATTCATGGAAACCAAACAACAGGCTGTGGAATGACCTATGGGTCGAAGAAGAAATTAAACAGCAAATAAGAAAATTTCTAGAAACCAATGAAAATAAAGACACATCATATCAAAACCTGTGGGATACTGCAAAAGCAGTGCTAAGAAGGAAGTTTATAGCAATAAATGCTTATATCAAAAAAAATAGATTTCAAGTAAACAACCTAACATTACAGCTCAGTGAATTAGGGGAAAAAAAAAAAAAGAGCAATCCAATCCAAAGTTAGTAGATAGAAAGAAATAATTAAGGGCCGGCCCGGTGGCGCACTGCTACAGTGCACCGCTTGGGAGAGTGGCAGCGCGCTCCTGCCGAGGGTTCGGATCCCACATACAGACCGGTTCCCACTCACTGGCTGAGCGAGGCGCGGGAGCAACACCGAGGGTTGTGATCCCGTTGCCGGTCCCGGTCCAGTACGGGCGCGACACTGAGGGTTGTGATCCATTGCCGGACACGAAAAAAGAAAAAAAAAAAAAAAAAAAAAAAAATAAAAAAAAGGCAAAAATGGGGAAAATTTAACCGAAAAAAGGGGAAAAGGGTCAAAGAA
>NW_007729351.1:134369-171383 GCF_000696425.1 Galeopterus variegatus | reverse complement strand
GCGCTCCCGCCCGAGGGTTCGGATCCCACATACGGACCGGTTCCCGCTCACTGGCTGAGCGAGGCGCGGGAGCAACACCGAGGGTTGTGATCCCGTTGCCGGTCCCGGTCCAGTACGGGCGCGACACTGAGGGTTGTGATCCGTTGCCGGACACGAAAAAAAAAAAAAAAAAAAAAAAAAAAAAAAAAAAAAAGAAAGAAATAATTAAGATCAGAGCAGAAATGGATGATATTAACTCGAACAACGGGACAAGAGGTCAATGAAACAAAAAGTTGGTTTCTTGAGAAGATAAACAAAACAGACAAACCATGAGCTAGGATTACAAAAAAAGAAAGAGAGAAGACCCAAGTGGCAAAAATCAGAAATGAAAAAGGACACATTACAACTGATACGCAGAAATACAAAAACATTAGAGACTATTACAAACAACTGTACGCCAACAAATTTGAAAATATGGAGGAAATGGACAAATTTCTGGACACATACAAACTACCAAGACTAAATCAAGAAGAAAACCTTAACAGACCAATAACCAACAATGTGATTGAAGCAGCAGTCTCCCAACAAGGAAAATCCCAGGATGGGATCGCTTTAGTACTGAATTCTACCAAACCTTTAATGAAGAATTAATACCAAGTCTCTTCAAACTATTTCAAGAAATTGAAACAGAGGCCACTCTCCCAAACTCACTCTATAAGTCAGCATCACTTGATGCCAAAGATACAACAACAACAAAAAAGGAAACTGCAGGCCAATATCTCTGATGAACATAGACACAAAACCCTCAACAAAATACTAGCAATCAAAATACAGCAACACATCAAAAAAAAAAAATTATACACGACAATCAAGTGGGTTTCATCCCAGGGAAGCAACGGTGGTTCAACATACACAAATCAAGAAATGTGTACACCACATCAAAAAAATCAAGGATAAAAACCATATGATTATTTCAATAGATGCAGAAAAATCATTTGACAAAATTCAACATCCCTTAATGATAAGGATTCTCAACAAATTAGGTATAGAAAGAAAGTATATCAACACAATAAAAGCCATTTATGACAAACCCACTGCCTACATCATCCTGAATGGGGAAAAACTAAAGGCTTTTCCCTTAAGAACAGGAAAAAGACTAGGGTGTCCACTATCACCACTCCTATTTAACATAATATTTGAAATACTAGCCAGAGCAATCAGGCAAGAGAAAAAAATTAAGAGCATTCAGATTGGAAAAGAAAAAGTCAAATTTCCTTTTTTTTCAGGTGACATGATCCTATATAGAGAGAAACCTAAAGATTCTACCCAAAAAACTCAGAGCTGATTAATACTTTCAGTATTGTTGCAGGATATAAAATCAATGCCCCCAAATCAGTTGCATTTATATTCTGCAGTAAAAAACTAACAGAAAGAAAAATCAAGAAAGTAAGCCCATTTAGAATAGTCACCAAGAATATAAAACACCTAAGAATGAATTTAACCAAGGAGGTGAAAGATCTCTACTAGGAGAACTATAAAACACTACCAAAGGAAATTAAAGAAGACACAAAAAGATGGAAAGACATTCCATGTTCCACAATTGGAAGAATCAACATTGTGAAAGTCATACTGCCCAAAGTGATCTACAGATTCAATGCAATCCCCATCAAAATATCAATCATATTCTTAACAGAAATAGAAAAATCCATCCTAACATTCATGTCGAATAACAGAAGACCCTGTATAGTCAAAGCAATCCTGAGCAAAATAAATAAATAAATAAAGGTTGAAGCATAACATTATCTGATTTCAAACTACACTACAAAGCTGTAGTAACCAAACAGCATGGTACTGGCCTAAAAATAGACACTTGGACCAATGCAATAGAAGAGAAAACCCAGAAATCAACCCACAGACTTTCAGGCAACTGACCTTTGACAGAGGCACCAAGAACACTCATGGGGAAAAGGCTGTCTCTTCAATAAATGGTACTTGGACATCCATATGCAGAAGAAAAACTATACCTGCACCTCTTGCCATATACCAAAATTAACTCAAAATGGACTAAACACTTACATATAAGACCTGAAACTATGAAATTGCTAATGAAAAGCAAAGAGGAAACACTTCAGGATGTAGGACTGGGCAAAGACTTTTTGAATAAGAACCCCAACGCACAAGTAACAGAAGAAAAAAATGGGACTATACCAAAGAAAAAGCTTCTTCCCAGCAAAGGAAACAATCTTCAGAGTGAAACAACAACTTACAGAATGGGAAAAAAATGCTTCCAAATGGTACATCCTACAAGGGATTAATATGCAGAATATACAGGGAACTCAAACTACTATACAGTAAAAAAAAATACAAATAGCCCAATTAAAATTGGGCAAAGGAATTGAATAGACATTTTTCAAAGGAATACATTCAAATGTCCAACAGGTACATTAAAAAACGCTCAACATCACTTATCATCAGGGAAATGCCAATTAAAACTACATTAAAATATAATCTCACCCTAGTTAGTTTGGCTATAATCAAAAAGATGGAGAATAACAAATGCTGGTAAGAATGTGGAGAGAAGGGAACACTCCTACACTGTTGGCTGGACTGTAAATTAGTACCATCACTATGGAAAGCAGTATGGAGTTTTCACAAACAACTACAGATAGATTTACCATATGATCCAGCAATCCCACTTCTAAGTATGTATCCAAAGGAATGGAAATCATGATCTCAAAGGGATACCTGCACTCCCATGTTCATCAAAGCTCTATTTACAGTAGCCAAGATATGGAACCAACCTAAATGTCCATTGACGGATGACTGGATAAGGAAAATGTGGTATACATACACTATGGAATACTGCTCAGCCATAAAAAGAGTGAAATCCTGGCATTCACAGCAACATGGATGAGCTTGCAGAAAATTATGTTGAGTAAAATAAGCCAGGCACAGAGGAAAAAATGCCACATGTTCTCACTCATAAGTGGGAGCTAAGAGAGAAAGAAGGAAGAAAAGAAAGACCACAGAGGTGGTTTGTACTTGCAGAGGGAGAAAATATACCTAGGGTTGCTGGGGGTGGAGGAAGAATTAGGTCAGGGAGAGGCTGGGTTGGGGACACAGGGAATAATGGCAATTTGTGGTAAGGGGCATACTGATAGAATTGATCTGATCATCACTTCTTAGACACAGGTGGTGACAGTCAGCTTTGTACCCCACGAATATTCATAATCAATAAAAAAAAACCTGTAAGAAATAAATTTCATTTCTTTATAAATTACCCAGTTTCAGGTATTCTGTTAATAAGCAAAAGAAAACAAAATAATATACCAGGTATTGAACAAGATCCTTCCACTCTGGCAGGTTAGCACTTGAATATCACCTAGTCTTATGTAGCCTCTAAAAGTGATATAGCTTGCAGGTCCCTGCTCATTCTTCGTGTAGCTTTGTGGAGACTCACCCCAGGCATGTACAGCTCAGCCCTCATCAACAGATCCAAGAGGACCCAGACGTCCGGAGCTTGCTCTCTCTGCATAGCGTCTTCCTCCCTCATCCTATATTCTGCAAATTTAGGTTGCTGCAGTCTCTCAGAACTCTGATCTCTGTCTTCTCAATCTAGAAATCCTGCCATGTCCTTCCTGGGTTTCTTCTCGATACACTGTAGTCTATACAGGTCTCCAGGCAAAAGGTCAGGTCAATTGTAGGGCTCCTGTTTCCCTTCTCTGAGGGACAATAATTGCTCTTAGTAATTTCCACTGTCATTTTCCTGCACTGCACTGCCTAGCCTTCAATGACTATGTACAGTTGTTTCACAGATTTCATTTATCTTTTCTAGTAGTTTATGGTAGGAAATCAAGTCTAGTCACATTCACTTCATTACTGCTGGAAGGAGAAATCTTAAGCTGATTTTGATTTTAGGAAAACGACAGTGGAACTTACTAAAAACAATTACTGAGAGTAAATGTCATTATTCTTGGGACAGTGATCTGAAAGAAGCAAACGTTCTTCTCAATGTTCCACTAAATACACAGTAAGTTTTTTAGCAAAATATTTTTATATATCCGGCCAACTACATTTACATCTGTAATAGAATCCCAATCAGAAAGGTTATTTTTAAAATCTTGTCACAGGAATAGTAGTTCCTGAAATGTCAATGGGAAGAGGGAGGAAAATGTGTCCTGCTGAAGACAAGAATTGCCCTGAAAAAAAAATGATCACCGCTAATAATGCAAAACATTTTTAGCCAATAAACAAGAGAGTGCTGTCCTCCTGTACCCAAAACCTTTACTACCTAAGGTTATGAGAGATATTCTACTTACACCAGAAATGACAAATGGAAAGGTCTTAAACTAATGATGAGATAATGTGCATTTTTTGAGGTATTACTTTAGATTATTACATATTTAATAAAAACGGCCTTAAAAGTCAATCAATTATTTTTTCAAAACCACCATTCATTTCTTTAGGACTGATGTCATGGTCCTCCTTTTCTTTTTCTCTTGTGTCTTGCTTCGTATGAATCACCTTCCTAAACTTACTGTATAACAAGGATCATTAGAGATATTGAAGAGATGGCCAAATACTCACTAGCATAAACTGAGTGCAAAGATAGACCTAGGTAAAAGTAAGAAATGTTTTAGTGTTTTTAGACCATGCAGGTAGGAAATTGACAGAAGTTTAAAGTTCCAACCCCAAAATAGGGCTGCATCTCAATGAAAAGTATAAATTAAAACCACAGGTAAAAATGTAAGGAAAAACCCTGCATGATCTGGATATATGTGAACTTGTGAGTAGTCCTAAAGGGACTTTTGAAAATAAACACCATCAAGCATCTATTAATATATATATGAATAATATATATTATATAATGTATATTATACGATATACATTACATTTGAGCATATAACAATTTTTTCACAAGTTCTACATGTGCTCAATTTGGTGTGCGTGCATAGGGGTGTGTGCGTGTGTGTGCATGTATTTAGTTCTACTCAACTTTACTGCAGGAGAAGATTTGTGTGACTATTACCAGGGTCAGGATACAGAACAGTTCCATCACAAAGATCCAATGTGCTATCCTTTTATAGCTACAGCCACATTCCACTCTTTCCCGTCCCCTATGCCCTGAAAACCATAAATCTATTTTCATCTCTATAATTTCAAGTATGTTGTATAAATGGAATCAAACTGAGATTGGCTTTTTTCACTCAGCGCAATGCATTAAGATCTACCCAAGTTTATTCCCTTTTATTGCTGAGTAGTATTCTGTGTTACGGATGTACCACAGTTTAATTATTCATCTATTAAGGGACATTTGGGTTGCTTCATTTTTAGCTGCTCCTAATAAAGATACTGTGAACATTTCTGTATAGGTTTTGTGAGCACATAATTTTTCATTTATCAGGTATCAATGCCTAGGTATGAATTTGCCAGTTTGTAAGTGTATTTTTAGTTTTGAAAGAAACTACTCAACTTCTCTTCCAAGTGGCTGTACCACTCTACACTTCCATCAGAATGTATCAGAAAACCAGTTTCTCCCCATGCTCACCAGCATTTGATATTGTCACTACTTTCAATATTAGCTGCCCTGATAGGTGAGTAGTAATGTCTTGTTGTGAATAGTGACGTTGAACATCTTTTCATGTATTTGCCATCTGTATATCCACTGGATAAAATGTCTCCTTGTGTCTTTTGTCCATTTTCTAATTGAATTAATTTCTTTTTTTACTGTTGAGTTTTCAGAGTTCTTTCAAGGAAATTTTTAAAATTTCTATAAATTTGAATTTCTCAAGTTTTTAAAATAGATCATGCTTTTCTTGTCATGTGTAAGAACTCTTCAGCAATCCCTGGCTTCTGGAGATCTCCTATCTTATCTCCTCAAAATTTTGTGGTTTCACATTTCACATTTGAATCTATGATCCACTATGAGTTAATTTTTGTGTTGAGCTTTTTGGTTTTGGTTTTTGTTTTTTACTATAAATACACAGTTGCTTCAACACCATTTGTTAAGAATGTGATTCTCCCCCCATGAGTTGCTTATGCACCTTCGGCAAATGTAAATTGAGCGTTTTTGTGTGTGTCTGTTTCTGGGTTCTGTACTCTGTTCCGTTCAATTTATGTCTTGATTACTGTAGCTGTAAATGAGTCTTGAAATTTTGAAGAGTGAATCCTCTGACTTTATTCTTCTTTTTTCTGGACTGTTATAGCTATTCGGGTTTCTTTGCTTTTCCATATAAATTTTTGAATAATCTTTCTATATAAGCAAAAACTCTTGCACAGATTTTGATATAAATTACATTAAAGTTGTATATCAATTGGAGGGCAAGTGACATTTTTGCTACGTTGCATTTACCAACTCATAAACACAGAATGTTTCCACTTATTTACATCTTTGATTTTGTCTGTCAGTGTTTTTGCTGGTTTTGGCATATGAATCCTGAACATGTCTTGTTAGATTTAACCTGAGTTGGGAAGCAATTATAAATGGTATTTTGTATTTTTCATTTTGGTTTCAATGTGTTTCTTGCTATGTTATATAAATAAAACTAATTTTTGTATGGTAACATTACATTCTGAGACTTATATTCTGAGACAGATTAGTTATAAAGGTTTGTTGTTGTTGACTCCATAATTTTTTACAATTACGTCGTCTAGAAACAGAGATAGTTATATCTCTTCCTTTTTGATTTGCCTGCCTTTTATTTCCTTTTCTTGCATATTGCTCATGCTAGAACCTCTAGTACAATGTTGAGAACTGGTGAGAGTGGATATCCTTATCAGGTTCTTGATCTTAGATGGAAAACATTCAGCACTTTATTATTGTTTATGATATTTGCCATAAATTTTTTGTAGATGTTCTTCATCAAGTTGAGAAAGTTTTCCTATATTCCTGGTATTCTGAAAGATTTTATCATGAATACATCATGGTTTTTTTCAAATACTTTTTCTGCATCAATTCCTATGATTGTATGATTTTTCTTCTTAATATGTTAATATGGTAGATCACATTGATTAACTTTCAAATACTGAACCAGCCTTACATCCTTGGAATAAACACCATTTGGTCATGATGTATAGCTCTTTTTATATAGTGCTGAGCTATATTTGCCAATATCTTGTCAATAATTTTTGTATCTGTATTTGTGAGGTGCACTGATGTCTAATTGTTTCACTTTGTTTGTTTCATACTATTCTTGTCTGGTTTAGGTTTCAGGGTAATTTTGGCTTCATAAAATGAGTCTGGAACTCTTCCTTTGTCTTGTATTTTTGGGAAGAGATTGTATAGAATTTAAATGTTTGGTGGAATTCTCTGGTGAAGTCATCTGGGTCTAGATATTTCATTTTGGGGAATTATTAAGTAAGTTTCTTTAATAGTTATAGGCTACTTAAATGATGTATTTTATATTGGGTGAATTCCAGTAGTTTGTGTTTTTTAAAAAATTAGTCCATTTCATCTAAAATCTCAATTTGTGGGTAAAATTTTTCATAGCATTCCCTTTTTATCCTTTTGATGTATGTACAATCTGAATTGATATCTCTTGTTTTACTACTGATATTAATTTGTCTTTTCTATTCATTTTTGTCAATATTGCTAGAGGTTTGCTAATTTTATCTTTTTAAAGAACCAGTTTTTTATTTGATTGATTTTTCTCTACGGTTTTCTGTTTTCAATTTCACTGCTCTTTATTATTTTCTTCTTTCTGCTATCCTTGGATTTATTTTGCTCTTCTTTTTCTAATTTCTCAAGGTAGGAGATTAGATTATTGTTTTGAGACTTTCTTTCTCAAACTATAAGAACACAGTGCTATTAAATTTATCTTTTGGTGGGGGGTGGCTGGACTATAAGGGGATCCAAACCTTGACCTTAGTGATACAATGCTGCATTCTAACAAACTGAGCTAACTGGCCAGCCAAGAATTTATCATTGTGTAATGTCCTTTTCTAAACCTGGCAATCTTCTTTTCTCTAAAATCTACTTTATACTTTTTTAAAATTCATGTTTGCATGGTATATCTTTTTTTACCTTCTTATTTTATCTATATCTTGTAGATAGCATATAGACCCTTGTTGGGTCATTTGTTTAAAATTTACTCTACCAATCTCTGTCTTTTAATTTGTATATTTAGACTATTTTATAGCTAATGTAAGTACTGATCTTGTTAGGGATTGAGATGTTATTATATGTTTTGTTTTGTTTTGCTTTGTCTATTTTTCATTCCTCTGTTTTTCATTTTCTGGTCTTCCTGAGGTTTGCTTGAACATTTTTTAGATTTCCATCTTGATTTACCTGTAGCATGTCTGGAATATCTGTTTGTATAGCTTTTTTAGTGGCTGCTGTAAGTCTTATATATACACAACTTATCAGAAAACACTGGTATCAACATTGACCAGTTTCATGTGAAGTGATAGAATCCACATTCCTTTAAGTCCCTCTAACTTCCCTTACTTTCAATATAACCATTTTAAATATTTCTGTATGTATATTGTGGACAATATTATAATTTTTGCCTCAACCATAAACAGTTTAGAAAACTCAAATGGAGAAGCCTATTGCATTTGTATGCATTTCTGCTTTTTCTGTTTTTTGTTGTTTTTGTCCCTTTCTGATGTTTTAAGTTTTCTCTTTTTTTAATCATTTCTTTTAATGTTTAGACGATTTCCTTTACTTAGCCATCCTTTCAGAGTAGGTCTGCTGGTGACATGTTTCCCAGTTTTCATCCACGAGAAGTTGTCTTGATTTTCTCTTCTTTATGGGTATTTTCACCAGATGCAGAATTCACAGATGATGGCTCTCGGCACTTGACAAGTGCTGTGCCATTTCCATTAGGCCTTCCACTTTTCTGATAAGAAATCTGCTGTCATTTTAATTGTTTTTCTCCAATTGGTGATGTGTCATTTTCTCTTTGGGAGCTTTCAGAATTTTTTCTTGGTCTTTAGTTTTCAAAAAACCTGATTATGATATATTTTTCTATGTGTTTCTTTAAGTTTGTCTTATTTGGAATTTGTTAGGACTCGTGAATCTGTCAGCTCCTGGATTTTGCCAAATTTGGGGAAATTGTTGCCATTAATTTTTGGAATCCTTTTCAGCCCCACCCTCTCTGTTTTCCTTCTGGGACTCTAATGACATGAATTCTAGATCTTTCTGTTATAGTCTCACAGATCCCAGAAGCTATATTCATTATTTTTTCTTTCTTTTTATTTTCTCTGTTGTTCAGATTGGGTAATTTCTGCCTGCAAGCTCACTGACGCTTTCCTCGGCCCCCTCTATTCTGCTTTTGAAGCCATCTGTTGAGTCATTCATTTTGGTTATTGTATTTTTCAGTTCTAAAATTTCCCATTTAGTTTTTTCTCACTACCTATCTTCTTTTTCTTTGATGAGACTTTCTATTTTTTCATACACTTCAAATGTGTTCATAGTTCATGTTGAAGCATTTCTATGATGGCTGCTTTAAAATCTTTGTCAGATAATTCTAAAACCTGTCATCTTAGTGTTGGCATTTATTTACTTTCATTTCATTTAAGATATTCCTTGTTTGGGGTATGGTAAGTTTTTTTCTATTGAAACTGTATATTTTTTGTTTGTTTCTTTTATTGAAACAATTCATTATACATATTTGTGGTGTACAGAGTTGACTATCAATACTTGTATACAATACATGATGGTCAAATCAGGATAATTAGAGTATTATTCATTATAATACATAATCATTCTTTGTGTCCTTTAACCAATTTCTCACTGATCCCCTCTCCCACTCGTCCTCTCCCTTTCCCACTTCTAGTAAACCCAGTTCTGTTCTCTCCTTGTGAAAGTGAAATTACACATTTTGTGTGTTAAGTTTAAAAAATCTAGATCCTATTGAAATATTGTTTTATCTAGTGTCCTCCAGTTCTACTCTGGTAGGGAAAGGGGGTGTTACCTAATTACTGCCAGGGAGAGTGGTAGTTCCAGTTGTCTGATTTGCCTTCATTGACACTCAGGGCAAAGAGAGACCCCTCCTGGTGGAAGCTGGATTTTAGGCTCCCTGCAGGCCTGCACTGATTGCACCATGGAAGGAAGTGGTAGAGTATCTCATTACTGCTGCTCCTGTGGCCTCTACTGACATTGGTGGGTGGCCTCATTACCTCTGAGCATTGGTGGAAGACCTTACTCTCCACTAAACCTCCTCTAGCACCATCCAGTGGGAAGTTGGGATTGCCTCATTACTGCTGGTTGGGAGGGAAGTCCAAGCTCCCCACGTGGTCACCAATGACACCGCAGGGTCCGGGGAGGTTTGCTACTACCTGGTAGGGATGAAAGTCCTGACTTCCCTCTCAGCCATCTCTGACATCACCTCTGTGGGGGTCACTGGATTTCTTACAGTCTGGCCAGGGTGTTTGTTAGTCTGGTTACTCTACTCAACCCTGAAGGCTGGAGTGAGGAAGGGCCACAATTTTTCAGTGGTGTTTGGCTAGAGCAGAGATGTTACTGTTGAAAAGTTTTTTGTCTTGCTATGCACCTCATTCCTGGTTCCTTGGCTAGAAAGGAGAGACTATTCTTATTGCTCTTGTATTTATTTATTTATTTATTTATTTATTTTTGTCTCCCGCTGCTGGTATTTCCACATTGCTGCCTTCTACAGTACTCAGTCTGAGATATATGAGACGAAAAGGAAACCCAGGTAACTCACTGCCTGCCGTGTTGTTCCCGAGCTCCATAGAGCACCCACATTTTTCTCTCCACCTTTCAGTGTCTTTTTTTTCTTTTAACTTCTAAAACATTGATGTGTATTGATTGTACATGTTTCTGGGGTAGTTATACTTCAATAGATGTGTACAGTGTGTGATGATCAAATCGGGGTAATTAGCATATTCATCATCACAAAATTTTATTATTTCTTTGTGATGACAGTATTTGAGTTCCTTGCTTCTAGCCATTCAAGAACATACAATAAATTATTATTAATTACGAATGCCTAGCGCTACTGTAGACCACTAGAACTTATTTTTTTCCTATATAGCTGTCATTTTGTATCTGTTAACCAACTTCTCACTACCCCTCTTCTCCCTCCTCTTCCCAGCTTCTGGTAACCACAATTCTCATCTGTACTTCTATAAGCTCAGTTTTTTGTTGTTGTTCTCACATGTAAGTGAGAACATGTGGTATTTATCTTTCTGTGCCTGACTTATTGCACTTCACATAATGTCTTCCTAGGCTCATTCATGTTGCCACAAATAACGGAATTTCATTCTTTTTCATGGCTGAGTAGTATTCCATTGTGTATATATACCACATTTTCTATATCCATTCATCTATCATAAGACATCTAGGATGATTCCATATCATGGCTATTGTGAACAGTGCTGCAATAAATATGGGGTGCAGACACATATTTCTTCAGTACACTAATTTCTTTTCCTTTAAATAAATACCCAGCAATGGGATTGCTGCATCATATGGTAATTCTATTTTTAAAACTGGATATCCATATGCAAAAGAAAGAAACTAGAGCCCTATCTCTCACTATACACCAAAATCAACTCAAAAGGAATTAAAGACCTGAAACTATAAAACTACTAGAAGAAAACATAGGGAAACACTCCAAGATGTTCGTCTGGGCAAAAATTTTATGAAGATTTCTAAAGCATAGGTAACAAAAGCAAAAATAGACAAGTAGGATTATATCAAACTAAAAATTTTCTGAATGGTGAAGAAAACAATCGACTGAGTGAAGAGGCGACCAGAATAATGGAACAAACTATATGCAAACTATTCATCCAACAAGGGATTAATATCCAGAATATACAAGGAACTCAAACAACCGAACTAGCAGAAAACAAATAATCTGGTCAGAAAATGGGCAACTGAGCTGAATAGTTATTTCTTAAAAGAAGACATACAAATGGCTAACAGGTATATGAAAAACATTCTCAGCATGACTCATCATCAGGAAAATGCAAATCAACACAATAGGACATCTCACCCCAGTTAGGATGGCTATTATCAAAAAGAGAAAAAAATAGCAAATGCTGGTGAGGATGTGGAGCAAACGGAGCTCTCAGACACTGTTGGTGGGAGTGTAAATTAGTACAGCCACTATGGCCAACAGTAGAGACGTTCCTCAGTGTCTTATGTTTGACTTTTTAAAATATATCATATCCAGTCCTTTTAGCTATACTTAGGAAAAATAGGAAGTAGTATGCTTGTTCCACCTTAAATAGTACATTTATTCCCTTCCCTTATTCTTTTGTCCAACATTTTAAATTTTTTCTGTCATTTTATCTAGTAAAAGAAGATCATAAAGAGGAAAGATATGTGGAGGATACTAACATTAATAAGCACATGTATTTCATGTGCCTAACTTATAGCTTAGTAGGACCATAGTCCTTAGTTTCTAGAAGGGCCAAAACCCTTAGCGTAGGTTGTAGCTTAGTAGGGCGACAGCCCTTAATTTTAGCAGGACCAAAGCCCTATAGTTTAAGGTACAGCCTAACTTTTTAGTATTGCACATAGAAATGCTAAGCTTGGGAAAAACAGAAAACTTTCCCAGGACTAAAATCTCTGTTGCAGATAAAAATATTGCAACACAGCAAAAATGCTTGCTCTAAGTGCAGATGTCCTTGGTGCAGCTAAACCTAATGATGGGAAAGTATGTGAGCTAAAGGCTTCAAGGTTGATGGTTGGGGGATGTTCCTCATCTCGTCTTCAGTTGTTTCTTTGAGTTTCTTGGGGAACTAAGTGTTGCCATGACAATTATGTCATTGTTCCTTTTGTAACCACCTGTGTTCCTTATCTGTAACTTTCTTGCCCGGACAATAAAAACTGAGAGAAAACCTGATTTGCGGTTATTCCTAGGAATCATTCTCTCTTGAAGGAATTGCTCCTGGGATTAATCCCTTCTGGGCCTCTCACTGCTCTGGAGAAATGGGCTTCGAGTAATCCTTTGCATTTCCATCACCCTGGGAGAGGTAACAAAGATAAATGACTGTATTTAATCTACCTTGTTTAGCCCTCAGTCCCATTAATAAATTTCCCAATGTTACATCATTCTTGCATCTTGAAATAAACCATAAAATGTTCATAGTATATTACCTTATTTTGATTTATGCCTCATGTTATCAATATAGATTTTGTTATTACTGATTTTATAGGAAGTGTTTGTTTAAAATTACTGCTGTGTTTAACAGTTTCTTTGTTACCCTTTTTCTTGTGTTCCCATTCTTTTCTTCTCACTTAGTTTTTCTGGTTTTTGTTCCTTTTCAGTGAGAACCTATAAGTGGTAAGCTTTTAATTTCTATCTATTTGAAATTTTTATTTATTTTTTCCTTATTGGGGGATGTTATTTAGCTAAACGTGGAATTCTAGGTTACCAGTTACTTTCCATCAACAGTTCAATGACAGCAGTGCATTGTCTTCAGGCTTCATTGTTGCTTTTGTGAACACTGACATCGATTTCATTGTTCCTTCTCTTTCTGTCTTGCCATGAATTTCTTTGGGTTTTTCCCATTTGGAATTTGCTCAGATTCATGGAAGTCTGTTTTTTTCTCCTGGTTGCTTTTAAGATTTATCCTTTGTGGGGATGTTATGCACATTTACCCTGGAAAGTCCAAGTATGGATTTTTTTTTTAATTTATCCTTTTTATTTTTGTGCATATTCACTCTGAGAAGTCATTCATGTAATAAGTTCTGGGAAACTTATTACTCATAATGTCTGCCTTCTTTGCCCTCCCTGACCCTCTTCTCTCTAGTAGCTCCTTTTGGAATTCTTATGTTAGACATAAGAGTTTACATTAACAGTTTCTTAAAGTTACATTGGCTGTGAAACTCCCATGTTTTCCACCTCATTTTCTCTCTATGCTGAATTTGGAGTAATGTTCTAGGTCTAATCTCTAGTTCATCAATACTCTCTTCAGATACTTAGATTCTGAGTTTTATTTTTATTTTATTTATTTATTTTTAATTTTGTATTTTTAATGTGACCACTGAATTTTTCAATTTTGTTAACTACATATTTCATTTCTAGAAACTGTACTTGGTCCTTTATTTTCTTTTATATCATTTTTTCTCTTTTCCCAACATTAGATTATGAATATTTTCAAACACACAGAATAATTGAAAATATTTTACAGTGAACAACCTTATGTACCCAACACCTAGACTGTGCAACTGACCCATACTTTATCACATCTGTCTGTCCCTGCACGCATTCTTCACGCCATCTTTATTTTTGACATACTTCACAGAAAGTTGCATTTTGCTCTGGTCAAGATGGAATAACAGGAACTCGATATACTCACCTATCTGAGACAACCAAAAACAAACAAACAAAAATATTATATGAAAAATTGTTGTCACGATATGAGAAACAACATTCTAGTACTGCGTCAAATTCAGAGAAGAGAGTGACACTTCTGCTTAAGTTAACAAAGGATGTTTATCCTGATATGACTTGTTAGACAGTGAACCTGAAACCAGGAAGTAAGTGCAACACATGCTTCATCTCAGGAGGTTCTTAACAGGAAGACATAACGTCATTGTGTTAGCACAAGCTAACTGAGGCGCTGATGTATCGCTCACATTCCTTTTACATATTATGAAGTGTTTTCTTTAACACTTTAACCCAAATTGTAAGAGATTAGAAATCACCTGAGGAGTCTGGTCTTTTGGAGAAACAGCTGGCCAGTCACCCTAAGCAGTGGCCAGGTAGGAAAATGGTTTTAACATTCAGACTGACATATTCAATTTTCTGCTTTTTTCTCCCCCTTCTCTTTCCCTGTCACCTTCTCCTTTCTTGAAGGAATTCCGTCCACTGTAACTGGAATGTCACTTAAGAACTTTAGCCACAGCATTTTATTTAAAAATATAACATGCTTGGAACCATTGCTATATTCTCCCCTGTGTAAACAGCAACCTAAAAGGATTCTTTTAAGAAAGGAGCATATCGAGGAATCGGCTCCAGGCCAAAACCCCAAGTGTGATTTTTCAGTCCAGATCCAGACAATTCTGAAGGCTGTACTTGGCAGGCCTGGGGACAGCCACTCTCCCTGCCCCTTGCGGTCTCTGAAGGGGGCTGTGGTCAGGGCTCAGGCCCCCGGCCTGCCCACCGTGCTCAGATGCATAGTTCCATTCTTATCCCTGGTGCCTCCCTCTGGAGGTCCCCCCACTGGGGACCCTCAGCTAAGGTCTTTCCTCCACGGGGTGGGAGGGGTGACCTTGAAGATGCTCCCTGCACCCTGACTCAGGGTCCAGCACTCTCCGTTGTTGCTGGTGCCCACTCCTCCTCCCTGCCCTCAGCTGGTAAGATGTCAACAGAGACGATACCCACACCTGGGCTGACCCGCAGACCCTCACCTGGTACGGTTTGTGACCCGAGGCTCCACCGTCCTTTCATCTGGGCTTGTCCCA
The DNA here is from genome assembly GCF_000696425.1 of Galeopterus variegatus. Taxonomy (NCBI): domain Eukaryota; kingdom Metazoa; phylum Chordata; class Mammalia; order Dermoptera; family Cynocephalidae; genus Galeopterus; species Galeopterus variegatus. Next base: position 156,022 of record NW_007729351.1, on the reverse strand, counting down.
GTCAACTACCCCAACAGCTGGCAGCCCAGCTCTCTCCAGGCATATGTTCAATAAAGACAGAATATTTAGAGCCAAGTCTCCTTTTCCTAAGAAAATGTTAGCTGTCCAGACATTATCCAATATTCATTCAAAATTTCAAGTGAGTCTCATTTGTGACATTGTGGGGGCAAAACAGTTTTTTCCATTTTGACACTTGCTTTCTGAAACCCTTCAAGAAATGTAATTACTTAGTCTAATGTTGTGAATATTATAATTTTATTTTTATAGTGGGTTTCTTGTAGACAACATGTAGATGGGCATTGTTTTTAAGTCCAGTCTGCTGTTCCCTGTTTTTCAACCAGTGACCTTATGCCATTCCCATCTCGAGTGATTATCCATATAGCTGGATTCATGGCTATGACCTTGGTAACTGTTCATCACGTTTGTTCTCTCTTCCTTCTCCTTTTTGTATTTCAATTGAGCGTTTTATATGAGTCCATTCGTCTCCTTTGTTAAAGTATCAATTACATTTATTTTTAAAATGTGTTTAGGATTTTCCCTAGAGTTTACAATATATATTTTAATTCATCTGAATCCATGTTCAAACAACAATATATTACCTTCCATATAATGCAGCAGCTTTATAAGTGAATATTCCCCATTCCCTCATGACATTGCTTGTCATTCATTTCAATTACCTACTACAATTACTCAATGCATTGCTACTATTACTACTTAATAGTTATCTTTTAGATTAATTAAGGATAAAACATATTTTATTTTATCTTTGTTTATAATTTCTCTGAACTCTTCCTATCTTCTTGTCACAACTGATGTCTGACTTATATAATCGCCCTCCTTCCTGAAGAGCTTCTCTTAATATTTCCTGCAGGGAAGTTCTGCTGGTTATGAATTTCCTTCATTTCTGTTTGCCTCAAAAGTATTTATCTCTCGTTTACATTTGAGGGTTACTTTCACTGGATACAGAATTCTGGGTTGAAGTCTTTGCGATTGTTCAACATGCAAAATATTTCCTTCCACTGTCTTGTTGCTTGAATGATTTCTGGCCAGAAGTGACCGTGTACATCTTACCCCTGTTCCTCTATAGGCATGTCTATTCCCCCCATTTCTGGCTCCACTTGCTGTTTTTAGTTTACTGAAATTTGAATATGATGTGCCTAGGTAAAGTTTGTTGTTTCTTCCTATTTGTTTTTGTTATTGTTGTTTTGTCGTTTTTCATTTTTCTTTTTGGTGTCATCCTTCTTGGAGATCCCTGAGCTTCCTGGATCTGTTCTTTGGTGTCTGTCATTAATTTTAGAAAATTTTCAAGCATTCTCTTTTCAGATATTTCTTCTGCTCCGTTTTCTCTTTCTTTTCCTTCAAATATTCCAATTACGTGTATTTATGCCTTTTAAAATTGCCCCACAGTTCTGGAATGTTCTGTTTTTATTCTCCTTGCACTACAGTTGAGGAATGTCTATTGTCCTACCATCGAGCTCACCAACTCCTTCCTTGACCATTCCCAGGGACCTCATAAGCCCATCAAAAGCATCTTTATTTTGTTCCTGTTTTTTTTTTTCTTATTTCTAGTATATTCTTTTGATTCTTTCTCAGAATTTCCATCTCTCTACTTACATTATCCATCTGTCTGTGCATGTTTCTATTTTTTCCATTAGAGCCATATTAGTTATATTTATTTAAATCCCAATATCTGTATCATATCTAGGTTTGGTTGCTTTGTATCTTCACTCTATGCTTTTATTCTCACTGTTTGTCATTCCTTGTCATTTTTGTTGAAAGCTGAACTTGTAACAGGACACAGGAGCTGAAGGCCTTCAGTGTGAGAATTTACATTAATCTGGATAAAAGTTGGCCTTTATTTAATGTGTGCTGTGGCTGCAGGTGCCAGGAGTTTCAAATTCCTCTAGAGTTCTTGTTTTTGTACCCCCAATTGATTTGGAGCTTCCTATTTACTCTTCCTTAGAGAGAGTCTGTGTTTTCCAAATTTTTCCCACTGTCATTCACTGTTATTCTACTGAAGCCTGGCTGTTGTGGTGGCCAGGTATGGGAAAGGGAAACATGCTATAATATTATGATTAAATCTCAGCATACCAGCCTGTGTAAAATTGTGACTTTCACAATTATTTTTTTCCCAAAAGTAGTAAAGTCTTTTTTTTTTTTTTTTTTAACCCCTACTGTGAGGCAGGGAGGCTGGAGGTGTCTACAGTGGGAAGAATACCTTTCACTAGCTGGGGAGTAGCCCTTTGTTAAGGAAAATGCTCTGGATGGATTTCATCATAATTAATTTTCCCCTCCCCCTGCCAGAACCACTAAGGAATTTTTTGGCATTTCTGTAGTGGGCCACCTCTTCCCAAGACTGCAACTCCTAGGATTTCTTCACTCTCAAACTAGTCCACACTCAGCCCCCAGCAATTCATCAAAATTATCAATCACTTAGGTGTTCGACAAGATTATGGCTCCTTGGCATCTGCTCCCCTAAGCAGATTTCCACCATGCCTCTCTGAATTCCCCTGCATCCTCAGATTTTAGGGTGGTGGTTTGCCTTGTGACCCCAGTTCTCCGATGGGTACATAAAAACCTATGTTTGATTATTCTTGTAAGAATGACAGAAACTACTTCCAAGCAAATCGGAAGTCTTAAATATATTGCTTAATTAAAAACAGCCTAGAAAATTGGCTTATGCTCTCTTAAGACGGTCTTCTTCCATTATTAAATCTTAGTACAATCTCAAGTTAGGATCATTAAATTAAATAGTTTTAGTATAAGGTATTGATCCACTGATATTTATTATTATGTTTCAGGATATGGTGATCAAGAATGAGCTTTCAGATTATTCTACATCAATACAACCGTTTAGTATTACCATAGCAGTCACCATGTATTGTATGCCAGTGGGGTAAGCATCATCAAACTTTAACATGCACATCCTTTTACTTGTAATTAAAAAGCAAGAAATGAAGTGCAAAATATTGTATATTAAAGCCAATTAAGAATGCATATAGTTCCCCTATCTTGTTATATAATTTTGTCCTATTTAGTCTTTTTGAATTATAAAAATAAGTATCATTGTAAAAAATTTAAGAAATATAAAATTGACCTTATTCCCAACACAAAATAATATCATTATCATTATAGTGTATATTCTTGTACACTTTCAATATATAAATTATTTATAAAATGGGATTTTACTGAAATTTGTATGGGATTTTGTTATAGGCTTCATAACAAACTTCATATAATATTAACATTTTCCCCCAAATTAATACATTTCTAAATTATTATTGATTCCTAAATAGTAATTCTTGCATAATAACTTTCAGTAACCTCCTATGGTTAGATATCCAATTTATTTCCAATTTTTCCCTAAAACAACCACATCATGGCATTGTTACTTCTGAAACATTACTTTCATCTTACCCACCGGGATGAGGTTTGGAAGGTGGGATTGGGAGTTGCGGTCAAATGACACACTCTCGGTGAGGTTTCTGGAAGGTATTGACTTGATGCCACTGAAGCAGCTGATGCTTTTCTCTCCTGCAAGCAGCAAGTGAATGTGTGTTTCCCTCTCTTTTGGACCAAGGAGATAACACCTTTTTTTTTTTATCAGTGTATGTTCCATATATTGCCTACAGAATTTAACTGTAGCTTTGATTTGTTTTACTGTTATATTTATATTTGATTGAGTCATTCATTCATTCATTTATGCCATGTTTATTATGTGAACTTCTCTCCACGTACTCAAGCTCTATTTGTTCTTCATTTGCTCATGTTTCTATTGAAGTGTCTGTATTTTTTCATGTTGATTTGAAAGAACTTTTTAAGACAGTTAAATCTTTGTCATAGATGCTCTCAATAGCTTGTGGGATCGATGGCTAACACTTATTGACAGAGTTTGAATGTTGTCACCCAAAACTCATGGAAGTCTGATCCCCAATGTGGCAGTGTTGGCAGCTGTTGGAGTCATGGGGGTAGATCCCTCATGAATGGATTAATGCTCTCCCTGGGGGGTGGGTAGTGAGTGAGTTCATGCTTCATCAGTTCCCATGAGAGCTGGTTGTTTAAAAGATCCTGGCACCTTCTCTCTCTCTCAATGGATTAATGCTCTCCCTGGGGGGTGGGTAGTGAGTGAGTTCATGCTTCATCAGTTCCCACGAGAGCTGGTTGTTTAAAAGATCCTGGCACCTTCTCTCTCTCTTTTTTGCTTCCTTTCACCATGTGATCTGCTTGTACCCACCAGCTGCCTGCCACTTCCCACAATGAGTAGAAGCAGTGCACACCAGATGCAGCTGTCCCAGAATCGTAAGCCAAATAAACCTCTTTTCTTTATAAATTACCCAGTCTCAGGTATTCTGTTACAGCAACACAAAAACGGACTAATACATTTATCAAGTGTGTCCTGTATGTCCAGCACTGAGGAAGTCACTCTTCACGCAGTATTTCACCACACATGAACCAACTAACAATGCCTAAAGGGGTTACATTTATGACACCCATGGTGCATACTGGGAAACTGAGGCTTAAGGAAGTGAATGGTGCTGGAACAACCATTGAGTCCCAGATATGTTCTCCTAGTCACTGGACTGCAGCCTTTTCTATGATAGTCAGTATTCTAAATACTTATATCCTTGTCCTCTCATGTTATTTGTCGTCTAGAAGAAAATTAATATTTAACACTTGTGAAAGGTAAGAATACACCATGAATCTTGGCTAGTAATATATGCATATATACATCACTCTTTATTTGTGACCATTCAGCTTCTTAGTCCATTTATTACTTTTATTTTTTAATTTGAATAATTGTATGCCTTATTCCCAAGAATTGTTCACCTAAAAAATAAGTAATAAACAGATGTCTTGGAAATGGGTAATCTGAAACATACTCTTGTAACATGGGATCCATTTTCTCTTTTATTTCTCAAATGATGTTAATATAGTGTGTGTAAAGTAAATAATAAAGATAAATAGTAATGCAAGGAGAAATTGAAAACCCCACAAAAGTAGTGAGAGACATCAAAGCAGTTATCTCATAATAAAAATAAAAATATAGGAGCCCTGAATAACAGTTTTAAGTATCTTGGAGAAAAAAAAATACCATCATATATGTATATATAGCCAACATAATTTTTGCAAACACACACAGACCAGTCATAGAAATGGACTAAATATTGTGCAAAAGGAAATGTCTACATATTTTTGAAAGCAGAAATTAATGTGTAGTAACCAATGTAATAAAATTCCATATTAACAACTAAAAGATAGCCCAAATATCTCTTTACCTAAAATTAACCCACTAGGAGAAATAAAAACTAAAATAATCATGTCATAAAATGTGCCCCCACCCCAAAAAACCGAACTTATATAAAAAATGTTGCTTTGAATCAATTTATTAGACAGTAAGAAAGAATGAAATTTGGGGACTGAATAAGCATTCAAGTCAATAATTTTTTTAAGAGAACAATAAAATTAAACAAAATGAGGAAGAAGAAAGGAAGGAAGGAAAGGAGGGAGGGAGAAAAATGACTATATTAAAAAGCCAACATAAAAAATAAATTTTTTTCTATACACCATTAGAAAATGTAACACAAAACAATCTCATGTTGACAATATTTATACAAACTATAAAATTTCTTGGGATAAACTTAACTACAAACCTTATACTCACATAAAGGAAAATGACACTTTTCTTATTGCCGCATAGGAAGATTTAATAGTATAAAGATGTTAATTTTCTACTGTAGTTTCTTATGCATTTTCTTAGTTCATTTATCTATTTGTTTACATGAGAAAGGTTACAGTTTGGGGCTGTAGTTGATTGTTTTTTTAAAAGTTTTCACTATTACTGCTGAAATAAGTATCTTAGTGCATACATTTTAGTAGATGAAATTTCTCTAGAAATGGATTTGCTGATATCACGTGTCTTCAAATTTACTAGTGTTGGCAAATTGCTTTCCAAAGAGGCTGTACCTATTTATACATTATAACCTGTTATGATGTATTATTTTAAAGGCTGTGCTTCTTTATACTCTCACCCGCTCCATGTAAGTTTTCTCATTTCCTTACATCATCATCAGTCTTGGAATTTTTCAGACTTATTAATTTTTAAAATATAATATGTGTGAACTAGTAAAATGTTACCATCCAATTTACACTTACCTTTTCATTAGTTAAATTTCACAACTTTTATATGCCTATTAGTTATTAGAATTTTTAAAAATTTATCTATTGCTCATTTTTCCACAAAGTTATATATATGTACACATATGTACTGTATTCTGAAAACTATTGTTCATGGCTTACTTAAGGTTACACACATCTAAATCCAGTTTTGTCTTTTCATATTTTTAGTACATTCAAATTTATCAATCCATTTTACAATGTGTGCTTTTTTGTGTGTGTCTAATTTAAGAAACTCATCTCTTCCACTACACTCATTAAGATACTCTCTTATGTGTTGTTCTACTTATGTTTTATAACTTATTTCCTCTTTAGTCCACCTGGCGCTAATTCTGTGTAAGGCGTGAGAGGAAGATCTGGCTTTATTGGTCATGATATGTGTCGCCAGGTGTGCTGGCATCACAAGTCCATACTTTCCTGCCTAATTTATAACACTGCCTCTCTCACAGCCTATATTCAAGTATTCCTGTTGCTTTATTTTTAGGATTTCTAGTCGAGTCTCTCTCTGCCTTTCACCTTTCTTGTACCTCATTTTTATTTACCACAGGTTTCTTGTAACACCTGAAATGTGGTAGGACGGTTACTATTTATACTTGTCTTTTTCAATTGTCTTTATCTTTTCTTGGTTCTGGACTTCTCCATGTATATTTTAGTATCACCAGGTCAAGTTTCACAAAGAGCCCTGTCAAGTTTCTAGAATCGTGTTGATTTTATAATCATTTTGAGAAGAAATGCCACCTTTACGATATCACCATTTATAAACATAATGTATCTCTCCTTATTTAGGCCTTCTCTATGCCTTTCAATAAAATTTTAATCTTTTCCCCAAGGTCCTCACATATTCTTAGTCATGATGTATTCCTCAGTTGCAAAAATGTACTTCTCAACAGAAAACCGGGTGATGTGTTCAGTTACTAGAAATTGCAGCTTTACTTAAAAATCAAAATTTCTAGTTACTTGTTGCTGGAAAATTCAAATACTCTGGCACTAGACTGTCTGATTTTGACCCCCAACTTTGCTATTATTAGTGTATGACTTTATATGTAGATAATAACAATGTAAAAAAAATAAACTTTAATTTTTCATCTTATTTCCCTTTATCTTTAATTTCTTTTTATTATTTTATTCTGCTGGTTAGGAACTCTAAATGCAAATGCTGATAGCAGCTATTGATGATTTAAAGGGGACATGTCTAATGCTTCCTTATTAATTGTGATGTTTGTAGAGATATATGGTCCATTATAGATTCTGGGAAGCTACCTCCTGTAACTATATTGCTAAATGGTTTTTGTTTGTTTGTTTTTTAATGAGTTGGTATTAAATTTCACCAATTTAAAAAAATCTGTTGAGATGAAGATACTTACTTCTTTCTTTAAAGTCAGTTTTTGCTAAGGTGGAGGGGGTGGGGAGATGCTGGTCGGAGGATATAATCACAGATCACAAGATCACAAGATAACAAGTTCACAAGATCTATTACACAGTGCATTGGCTATAGTTAATGACTATATATTGCATTCTTGAAAAATGCAAAGAGAGTGGATTTTGAGTGCTCTCACCACAAAAATGATGACTGTGTGAGGTAATGCACTAGTTCATTAGCTAGATTTAGCCATTCCACAATGTATGTATATTTCCAAATAGCATGTTGTACATGATAAGTACATACAAGTTTATCTGTCAATTTAAAAGATTAAAATTAAAATAAAGAAAGAAAGAATAAAGAGAGTCAATTTTATTGAGGTATAGTTTACATATAGTGAAATGCATATGTTGTGAAGTTTACATTTTTTTTTTCCTTTTTGTCTTTTTTTTACTGACCGGTAACGGGATCACAACCCTCGGTGTCACGCCCATACCAGGGACCGGCAACAGGAAGTTTACATTTTTTTTTTCCTTTTTGTCTTTTTTTTACTGACCGGTAACGGGATCACAACTCTCGGTGTCACGCCCATACCAGGGACCGGCAACGGGATCGCAACCCTCGGTGTCGTGTCCACACCACGCTCAGCCAGTGAGCGGGAACCGGTCTCCACATGGGATCCGAACCCTCTGCGGGAGCGCCACTGCGCTCCCAAGCGGCGCACTCTCCAGTGCGCCACCGGGCCGGCCAAAGTTTACATTTTTGAGTTCTAGTTTTGTGGTATTCCTGTAAAGACTGGTGTGATGTTGTTCTGGCTGGCTTCAGTGGATAAAGCGAGTCTTTTAAGACTTGCTTTTAAGCTTTTTTCATGATGGGTCTAGGTGGCTTTTCCTCTAGGTCTAGTTTAGCGCCATCACTAAGACATTATCTTTTTCGGGTCTACTGAATACTTCATGTATCCAAGGAGTTTTCTCCACTTGGGATTTGGGGAATTCAAATGACTCTCAGCCTTGTGTGATCTCTGAGGATTTTTTCACTTTCAATTCTCCAATAATTAGTCTTTTCTACAAGCTTTTTTTTTGGGGGGGGGGAATCTGGTCATGCGTCAGATTGATGTTCAACCAAAGACTCAAATGCACCCCTAGTCCATTTCTGAAGCTTTCTGTCTGTGTATCTGCCTCCATTCTGAGACTTTTGAACCAAAGTGTGGTAACCTCAGCCTCTCAGAATTCCCTTCCTGCTCCTCAACTCCACTGGATGCACTTTGGATTTGCCATTCCTGCACCAAGGTCTGGAAGTAATCTCTGGGTAGAAATGTTGGTGATCATAGGACCATCTCATCTGCTTCTCCTCTGTCAGAGAATCACAGTTCTGAGCCCATTCTGTACATCCCGAGGTGGAATGTACAGACAGACTGCCAATGAGCCCAGCCCTGGCTGCTTCTATGTTGGAAAGGCCTTACGTCTCTGGGATCTTGTCATGGTGTGGCACACAGACATGAGCCTTGAGTGGAGCAGAGGCAACTTTTCCACAGCCTTCAGGCCCTGGTTTGAGAATAATCACAGGCGTTTCCTTCCAGGATTTTGGTTAATGCAAATAGTCAGGAGTGTGGATTTAACAGGTAAAGCACCAGCAGCAAAGGTCACAAGTCAGAGGCAACCTCATGCTCGCCCTTCTGCTTCCTGAGAAAAGACTTAGGCCGCAGCATCGTGGGGCTCTCAGCCTCATGGGTGTTGACAGGGAGCCTGGTGATGTCTCCCCTTGTGGGGTCCTGCCCTGGACTCTGCCCGTGGTCAAAGGAGTGCAGGTGTTGGTGGCGCCTGCACAGCGTTCGTCCCATTTTTACCATGGCTGCCGAGCACGGAGGATGTGAGAAGCACTGGACAGGAGAAGCCTACATGCAAAGTTCCCCTGCCAATCTGTGCGAGTGTTTGTAACTGTCACCCACATTTTTTATTCTTCTCACAATTCAACATTAACCACAAGAGCCAATATAACATTTCGACTCATTCAATCCAAACAATATAATATAAAAGTCACACTGTACTTTGTTTCTGCTGTAAGTAAAGTTAGATTGGATTGTATCACAGTAGATAGGAAATCTACCTTTATGGCATTTGGTGTTGTACAACAGATACAAATATATCTGCAGAGAAGAAATATTGCATTGAATGTGCATTTTGAACACAAAGAACTTAATTCAGTACGAGCTCAGGATCTATTTGGTTATGCTCACTGGAAACAACACTGATTCTCTAAATATTCCATTTCAGTTGGAAGCTGCTCATTAACCATTCTGCTTACAGGTCTTAGTTAAGCTCTTCTGAAATTGAACTCTATCCTGGGAGAAGCTAGTCAGCGATCGCATCCCGTGGAACTCGGCACATGCTGGTCTCTCCACCCATTGTCAGTTTTATCCCAGTGCCTCTTTTGAGCTGCTCTTGCAATGGCATTTTTCTAGTGGCAGTGCCCTTTGGGTTTCCAGGCCCCGGCTTTCTCCTCATCTAGGTTAATATTTTCCCTGGGAAGTCAGTAAGATGGTCCACTGAAGGAAGGGAATTAGAGCTTTTTTTGACATTAAAAAAAATTTCATCTGCAGTAATGTATTTTATAAAGAACATAATGTATATATGAGCTGTATTGAAGTATTTTATTGTTAATATGTGCAATCAAAAATGCCTGGTGACGGGCCGGCCCGGTGGCGCACTGCTACAGTGCGCTGCTTGGGAGTGCAGCAGCGCTCCCGCCGAGGGTTCGGATCCCACATACAGACCGGTTCCCGCTCACTGGCTGAGCGAGGTGCGGGCGCAACACTGAGGGTTGCGATTCCGTTGCCAGTCTATACAGACCGGTTCCCGCTCACTGGCTGAGCGAGGTACGGGCGCAACACTGAGGGTTGCGATTCCATTGCCGGTCTCGGTCCGGTACGGGCGCGACACTGAGGGTTGCGATCCATTGCCGGACACGAAAAAGACAAAAAGGAAAAAAAAAAATGCCTGGTGACAATCGGTCCACCTCCTTCCTTAATCTGCATTCCCTGAACTTGCCAAAGCGACGACTGCTGGACTCCACCAGTATGAAACTCTGGGCTTTGAGTCCCTAATCTGCATTCTATTGCTGAGCTTGCTGCAAGCTGGTAGGATCATGCCAGGGTGGGCAGACTGTCTGGGAAACAGGGAAGTAGCTGTGTGGGGAGTGTTGGGGACACCAAGTGAAGAGTATGTTGACACTTGCCACTCAGTGGTAAAACTCAGCCAAGATGCAGCAAATGCTTCAAACAGCATGAGAGTTAACACCAGCAGCAGTACTCAAAAGGCAAACTGAGGTTTCAGCAAGTTAGAAGCCAGGATCTTTCAGCAACAGGGCACTACCGTGGTCTGGAATGTAGCCCAAGAACATTAAAATTCTGCAAGCATTAGCAGTACAGATCAAGGAGAAATCTTCCTACTTAGCATTTCCCATTTTGTTTTCAAAGTAATTCCATCAATGAACTGTGTGGAAGGATAATATTAGAGAAGAATTTTATGCTTTTTAAAAATTTTTTTCACGTATAATCACAAACACAAAAATAACAAATACAGCACAACACCATTTTAACTAGGAAGAACATGCATTGATATACCACTCAAGCAAGAAAATGAATTTCCAGTGGATTCATGCTTATTGAAAATTGCTTGAGGATCTTTAAAAAAACCTTAAGTTAACTGGTACAGATTGGATAACAGCTATCCAAATTCCAAATCAATAAGAAGATATTTTAGTGTCCAGACCCATAAATCATTCAGTGAAATACTTTTAGCGTCCAAAATATAATAACCTAGCCTTCTATAGTCAGTTATGACTGACTATCTTTCAGGAGACCAGTCCTCCTACTTAGAACAAGCAGAAAAAATGTGGATAAAAATAGAATATCCAGGAGACTTCCAGTCACCTGAATGTGCAACTCAGTGTCTGACAGTTTGAGGTTTTGGGAACCTCAGCAGGCTGCATGAAGTGGGGACAGGTTGTAAGTGGAGGGGAGGGGAGGTGGATACAGACACTGCCTCCCTGCCAGAACAGCCTTGGGAGTTGGTATAAAAATGTTCTGGACTCTCAACTATTGGGTATGATAAATCTGAGATGTGTTTTGCACCACTTTGCAGAGTTTCCCTGAAGGATTGAGCTTTGATTGTCTAGTGTGGTAACTGGCTCAATGGCATGACTTTTATTATCTGCTTTCTCTTTTCTATGTCACTTCCCCATACCACTGCTGGGGTCTCTACTAAGGCAGCCCAGCTGATGATTCATAAGCTCTTGGGGGCAGAGGCTGTGAAGCTCAACAGAAAGCAGTTGCTAAGGGACAGAGAGGCTGAGGAGAGCTTTTAGGCATCTCCCTGTGCTAATGAGCCAAAATTGAGGATCAGAGATGCCATATAGTCAGTACCTGAGAGGTTGAGATCCTGGGAAAAAAGGGAAATACAGAAAAGGGGTTCCAAGAATTTGGCCTGTTATTCTCCTAAGGCATTCACCAATTCCTGCCCAGACCAGGAGGCAGAGCTGCTGAGTACAGAGCACGGACACAGGCTGGAAGGTTTAAGGAGAGCTACCAGGATTCTCACTGTTCTGAGGAGGCGAAAATTGGAATTCAGAGTAAAACAACGTAGAAAGGCCAGGTCAGTACTCTAGGCTTTTATTTTTGACCCTTGAAGACTGCAAACTAAGAGAAAGGGTGAATCAGAAACAGAGGAAATACAAAATAAAACTTAGCTCAGGATGGCCAGTTAGTTCAGGTGGTTAGAGCTTGGTGTTATAACACCGAGGTCAACGGTTCAGATCCTTGTACTGATCAGCTGCCAAAATCAAACAAAACTCAGCCCAATGCCTGACTGCATTAAAATGACCTGCTCCTACTCTAGCTACCTGCAAGGAGCTAACATATATCCTCTCTGGTGGAAGAAATATCAAATAAAACTTTTACACCATTTAATATGAGGGTACTTCAAAAAGTTCAAAAATTCTATTTTTCCATGAACTTGTTGAAGTACCCCCATACACAATGCCAGGCAAGAAACTTTATCTAGAACTATGCTGTCCAATATGTTAGCCACATGCCAAATGTGGCTATTTCCATTTCATTGAAAGTAAATAAAATTAAAAATTACTTCCTCAGTCACACTAGTCATATTTCAAGTATTCAAAACCTACATGTGGCTTGTAGATATCATGACGGACAGCATACATATAGAACGTTTCCATCTCCATAAAAAGTTCTATTGGACAGTACTGATTTAGGACTTTTACATTTTAAACATATATGTGGTATTTAACCAAATTTTAAAAGCATACCAAGACCTAAAACCAATAAAAATATAACCATAGTTATCCCGCTACTGGAATTGTCAGATGCAGACTTTAACAAAACTTTGATTAATATACTTAAGAAATAGATGACAAGATAGTGAAAGACTTCAGAGAATCAAAATCTGGAACCAAAAAAATCACAGTGAAAATTCATAAATGCAAAATATGGGTCAAATAGCAGGTGGGACACAGATGAAGAGAGAAATGGTTACCTGGAAAAAAGATCAGTAAGAAATAACCAGATGAAAGCATGGTGGAATAGAAGTGTTCGAGGAAAGCATAAAAGAGAATGAAAGGCATAAGACCATATAAGATAGGTGTAACATAGTTGTAGTTAAAGTTTCAGAAGGAGAAAACAGATATAATGTTGTAGAAGAAATATAGAAAAAGATAATGGCTAAAATATTTCTAAAATTCGGTAAAAGAAGATAAACCACAGATTCACAAAAACCATGATACCAAAGCAGTTTAAGCCAAAAGAAAATCACACCTAAACACATAATAGTAAAAGTTCTGGAAATCAGAATCAATAAGACCATATAAGATAGGTGTAACATAGTTGTAGTTAAAGTTTCAGAAGGAGAAAACAGACATAATGTTGTAGAAGAAATATAGAAAAAGATAATGGCTAAAATATTTCTAAAATTCGGTAAAAGAGGATAAGCCACAGATTCACAAAAACCGTGATACCAAAGCAGTTTAAACAAAAAGAAAATCACACCTAAACACATCATAGTAAAAGTTCTGGAAATCAGAATGGAGAAAAAATTATAAACACATATTCCAAATAGAAAGATTAACTCCAAAGAGCAACAGTAAGACTGACAGTAGACTTCTCAGTAGAAACAGGAACACAAAGAAGACAATGGAATCACATCTTTTAAATGATGAACGAAAATTCATGCTAAGAAAGAATTGTATACTCACTGAAAACATTCTTTACTTTTGAAGGAAATGTAAAGGTATTTCACACATGAAAATTTAGAGAAATTGTTGCCTGCACACTTGCACTAAGAGATATACTAAAAGGAATCCTTCCAGTACACAGAATATAATTGGTAAGAGAAACATGGTAACATAGAAGGCACTAAGAGCTGCCTTAATGTAAATATGTAAGTAACCTACATGAATATTGGATGTATAAAACATACTACTAATGCTAATATATTAATAAAAGTAACTTGTGGAGTTTAAAATGTATGTGGAATTAAAATTAATGATAATAATTATCTGGGAAGTGGGAAAATAATAATTCATATTGACTCTAATAAAAGAATGCCTATTATAAATTGTATGACAATCATTAAAAATGTGTAACAAAAAGCTACTAGATCATTAGCATAAAAAATGAAATACTTAGAGATATATTTAGCAAATACGTACAAGATCTATATGAGGAAAACTACAAAACTACATCTTTTATTAAAGAAATCAAAGGGTAACTAGAGATCTAAATAAATGTAGAGACATTCCATGTTCGTGAACAAGAAGGCTCAACATTGTCAAAATATCAATTAAAGACAAAAGACCCAAAATAGTCAACCCAAGAACAAAGTCAGAACACCGACACTATCCAACCTCGAGACCAACTGTAAAGGAAAAGTAATCAAGAGAGTGTGGAATTTGTGAAAGAACAGATAATTAGATCTAGGGAACAGAGGGCCCAGAGATAGACTTACACAAGCGTAGTAAAAACCAATCTTTGATGAAAGAGCAAAGACCATGCAGTGGAGAAGGGAGAGTTTTTTTCAAGAAATGATGCTGAAATAACTGGGCATCCATATGCACTCTGCGTGTGTGTGTGTGTGTGTGTGTGTGTGTGTGTGTGTGTGTGTGTGTCTAGACAGAGATCTTATACCTTTCACAGCAATTAGCTCAAAATAGTTCATATACCTAAATGAAAAATGCAAAAATGTAAACTCTTAGAAGATAATATGAGAGAAAACAAGGTGACTTCAAGGTTTGGTGCTGTCTTTTTATACACAACACAAAAAGCACAATCCGTGAAAGAAAAAGAAATAGATAAGTTGTATTTCATTAAAGTTAGAAACTTCTGCCCTATGAAAGACACTTTTTGTTCCATTGAAAGACAAACCACAAACTGAGAGAAAGTCTTTGCAGAACATATATCTGATAAAGTACAATTATCCAAAATACACAAAAAACTTTTTAAACTGAGCTATAGGGAAACAAATTAACCAATTTTTAAAATGGGCAAAAGACCTGACAGGCAAAGAAGATACACAGACGACAAATAATCATATGAAAAGATGCTCAACATCATATGTCCTCAGGGAATTGCAAATTTAAGCACAATGAGATATCATCATACATCTGTTAGCATGACCAAAATCCGGAACACTGACAACAACAAATGTTAGCAAGTATATGGAGTAAC
The DNA here is from genome assembly GCF_000696425.1 of Galeopterus variegatus. NCBI lineage: Eukaryota > Metazoa > Chordata > Mammalia > Dermoptera > Cynocephalidae > Galeopterus > Galeopterus variegatus. The sequence goes on along the minus strand of NW_007729351.1, from coordinate 140,750 downwards.
AGGAATTCCAATTCACTGCTAGGAGTGCAAAATGGTGCAGCCACTTTGAATAACAGTTTGGCAGTTTCTCACAAAACTAAATATACTCTTACCATTTAATCCAGCAATCATAATTTTTGGTATTTACTCACTTGAGTTGAAAATGTATGTCCACACAAAAACCTGAACACAAATGTTTATGGTAGGCTTATCCATAATTGCCAAAACTTGGGTGGAGCAAAGACGTGAATGCATAAACAAACTGTGGTACAATGGGACATTATTCAGAGTTTAAAAGGAATGACCTATCAAGACACAAAGAGACCTGGAACAACCTAAAATACATATTTCTAAGTGAAAGGACACATCTGAGAAGGCTACCCACTGTATAATTCCAACTATATGACATTCTGGAACAGGCAAAATGATGGAGACAGCAAAAAGATCAGTGGTTCTCAAAGTTCAGAGGGAGTGAGGTAGGGATGAATACGCTGAGAATGAGAGATTTTAGGGCAGTGAAACTACTCTGCATGATACTATAATGGTGAATATATCTCATCGTGCATTTGTTAAACCTACAGAATGTACAACACAAAGAGTGAACCCTAATGTAAGCAATGGACTTAGGTAATAATCAATAACAAAAAATATCAATATTGTGGGTATGCCTGTTCTGGTTCCCAGAGAGAGGACACTTCCACAAGTGAACATGTTAATAACCTCAGTAGACACGAAGGTGCGGTTGCTGCCTGGTCACATTGGCATTCTTGTTCCAGTACACCAGCTTGCTAAAAATAGAGTTGCCATATTGTTGCAAGAGAACTGACCCTCATTATTATGAAGAGGAAGAGAAGAGACAGGAATATGTTTGATTTCCTGATGACACAGTGGGGCATCTCTTGATATTCATATGCCAACTTTTAACTGTCAGTTGGCAAGGACAGCAAAAATGGTCAAGCGGGGTCATGATTATCTGGGACTCAGAGCTCTCAGGGATGAGGGTCTTGGTCATCCTACCTTGGTCTGGACCAACAGAGATGGTAGCTGAGGACACCTGAGGTGGGACATAGAGATGATTAACAAAAATCATGACTTCCAGAAAAACTGCAGCAGTATGGGCTGTGGTTTGTCCCCCACACCTCTTCTGGTAAGCTTCATAAGAAATTATGACCAATTAGAATCGTTGAGAAACTCTGGCTGTATGGATTGAACTTCATGGGAGAAGAAAATGGATCTGCACACTACAAAGCTGCAGAATATGGTATGGGTGCTATATTTCCATTGCTATTTCCCAGGTGCCGTGTTGGCTGCTAGTTAAGCAAACCTGAACCCTTCTTCAGAAGACTGCCCAGGTGCTGCCTCACCTGCAGAGGTCTAGGCAGCTAAGCCCCTCCCCAAGGGCAGTCCTTTGCTAAAAGCTTTCAATGCAGGTGTGTAACCTCTAGTTCTCTAGGTGGGTGACTTTTGTTTTTATGTTATAGAGTGCCTGTGGATCAAGTAGAGGCTAGATCTCTCAAAAAACCATCATTTTGCATTTCTTTTACCTGTTTTATTCTACTTGTTTATCATTCTCACAAGCTCTTCCCGATAGCACTCCCCCAAAAGAATTCTCATTTGGGGAGGAATCTTGCTTCTAGTGAACCCAACCTGAGACAGTTGGTAAGAAAAGTTGGAGTATTAGTTACCTTTAGTAAAGGGAGGGGGAGTGACCGGAGCAGAGGGAGTTCAGCTTTTAAGGTGCCTCTAATGTTCTATTTCCTAATCTGGTGGGTGGTCACACAGGTGTGTTTACTTGTGTTCTATACCTATGACTTATGCATGCTTCTGTGCAAATTTACATATAAATAAATTAATGATTGTGTACCTATTCTTTCATCATAAAATTCTGCTTTTAAGAATATGCCCTAGGGCCGGCCCACGGCTCACTCGGGTGAGTGCGGTGCTGATAACACCAAGGCCCCAGGTTCGGATCCCATATATAGGGATGGCCGGTTCGCTCACTGGCTGAGCGTGGTGCTGACAACACCAAGTCAAGGGTTAAGATCCCCTTACCGGTCATTTAAAAAAAAAAAAAAGAAAATGCCCTAATAAAATATTTGGATCATTACATAAAAGCATATGTATACAATAAATATAAACAAAAATTATGTTTAATGATAGATAATTCATCCTGCCAAAAATATTGAACTACTATAGTTCAAATCACAGTGCTTAGAATCTGGTATATGGAAGAAACAAGGAAGGCAGTAGAAACGAATGAAGGGAGGGAGGGAGGAAGGAAAGAAGAAATGAATGAAATATTAGGCTGTTATGTAGAAAAGCTTTAAACATTAAAAAATAGTGGAACCAGAGCAGAATGAACATTGCCTGGAATGCAAACTTTGGCTTCAGAGGTTGGGAGTGGTTGGTATCTAGAGAAGTTTTAACTGTGAATTTGTGCTGTAGCTGAATCTTCAAGGATTAATAAAATATTAGATGATTATTTTCCTTTAAATATGTGACTTCAAAAGATTTGTAGCAAGATATTGTTGTCACAGTTTGTTTCTTTTGAGAATATCAGTTGGAGAATATGATTTTATATACACAAAATCATTAGATAGGCTATTTTTTCTCTCAGACAATCTGAAAGCATTGTGAGGAAAGCAAGTAATATATTTTCTTTTCTTAACTCTGCTTCTGCGTACCTGTGTGATTGTAGGCAAGCCTAAACTTTCTGAGTTGCTTTCCAAATACGTAAAATGAGGATTTCCGAAGCTTCATCCAGTGCTAAACCACTCAGTTTTAAATTTGGGTACACTTAGTCTTAGAATCAGATGCCCTTATAAAATTCAATGAAAACTTTGCTGAAAATTATAGCAAAATTACACAAGATAAGTTAATGTAATACGATTATTATGATTTACTATTTACATATCTTTACAGCAATGTTGGCAAATGTTTCAAACACAAAATAAATAGAGCAAAATAAATTATAAGTTCGTATTACAATGACCATTAATACTCATAGAATTAATGAGAAATTAAAGCCTTTAATTGATAAAAGGCAGGTACCAGGGACTCACCCAGTTTCATAAATCGCATAAAGTTTTCTGTGTTCTTTGACTGCATTCCTGAAAAAAAAAAAATACAAAGAAGGATAAAATATGAGCTTCAGAATTATTCCTAAGATCTAGAATTCCCTAAATAAGCATGTTCTCAAAATACCTCCACTAGCTTTTTATGAAATACAAAAATAATACTTATATTTAAAGAAATGTAAACACATTTTAAAGGTAATATGAATCACATTAGAAAAGCTTAGGATCTGATTCTTCCTCTGACAGTAACTAAAAAGAAGCTCTGTTTAAATTTCAGTGGACGAGACAGAAAACAAGCAATAAAAAAAATTCAAAGAGAAATATGTTCAGTGCTTTACAAAAAAAGAAATACAATAGAAATATAATAGGAAAATACTTGAAAGAAGACAAATTATAGCCAAAGCCACTTGAGCTCCCCACTGCAGGGCTCTTGCAGTCCCTGCTGCCTGTATCCACAGCTGCTGGCACCTGCCACACATGATCTGTGCATCACCTGCCACCTGTAGCCCCAGGTGCTGCTGGAGCCACCAGCACCCCACTGCCACATGGCCCCAGCTGCCTACAGCAACAGCTGCAGATATTGGTGCCCTTCCCAGAACTACTGAGTCAGCCTAGAACAAAAGGAAAACACCCCACTCCAATGGACAATACAAAACAAATATACAGGAGGGATTCTCTTCAAAATCCACTTAAGGGTGATAAAAGAAACAACTGCTCCACCAAATGATGAGACATGAACATAAGGATACTAGAAATATGGAAAAGAAAAGAAAAAGAAATAAAGAAAATATGACACCACCAAAAGAATAAAATAATTACAAAATACCAGATGCCAAATAATAGGAAACCTTTAAATGTCTGTAAAGTAATTCTGAGCAACAATCAAAAGGAAACTCAGTGACATACAAGAAGACTCCGATAGATGACACAACAAAATGAGAAAAACAATCCAGGACATGAAGGAGGAAATTTACAGAGATAAATAACATAAAGAGAATGTAGCAGAACTCCTGGAAATGAAAGACTCATTCAGTGAAATAAAAACTACAACCAAGAGCTTAAGCAGCAGACTAGAGCAAGCAGAGGAAACAATTTCAAATCTTGAAGACAGTCTTTTCAAAATAACTTAAGTAGACAAAAAAATAAAGAAAAGAATTTCTTTTAAATGAAGAAAATCTACAGGAGCTATCAGTCAACTTTCAGCACACAAACATTCGAATCATGGGTGTTCCAGAAGGGGAGAAGAAAAGAAAAGGCATTGCAAACCTATTCAAAGAAATAAGAGCACAAAACTACCCAGGTATTTGTAGAAATATTGACTTTCAGATCCAAGAGGCTCAAAGATCCCCAAACAGACTCAACCCAAAAAAGTCCTCCACTAGACATATTGTAGCCAAACTGTCAAAAGTCAAAGACAAAGAAAGAATCCTAAAAACAGCAAGAGAAAAATGTCAAGTCACTGATAAAGGAGTCCCCATCAGACTAACAGCAGACTTCTCAGCAGAAACCCTACCAGCCAGAAGAGAATGGATGATATATTCAAAGTACTAAAAGAAAAAAAACCTGCCAGCCAAGAATACTGTACCCAACAAGGTTGTCCTTCAGAAATGAATAAGAAGTAGTGTATTTCCCAGACAAACAAGCACTGTTGGAGTTCACCAGCACATGACCAGCCCTACAAGAAATCCTCAAGGGAGTCCTGCATCTAGAATCCAAAAAACGATAATCACCACAATGAGTACACAAGAAGAACTAATCCCACTGGCAGAGCAGATACACAAATGAAAAAGAGAAAGAAACTATCATACTACCTCAAAAACCAATGAACACCAAAGAGAAACAATAAAATGGAAGGAAAGGAACTAAATATATTTAAAACAACCAACCAAAAAACAATAAAATGCCAGGAGTAAGACAATATCAACCCTAGATGTAAATGGATTGAATTCCCCACTAAAAAGACATAGACTGGCTGAATGGATTAAAAACCTAGACCCAACTGTGTGCTGCCTACAAGAAACCCACCTCACATGTAAATACTGGCACAGACTAAAGGTGAAAGGATAGAAAAAGATATATGACACAAATGGAAACCCAAAATGAACAGAAGTAGCTATTCTTATATAGGATAAAATAGATTTTAAACCAAAAACTATAAAAAGAAGGGCATGATATAATGAAAAATGGATCTATTCACCAAGAAGACCTAACAATTATAAATATATATGCACCCAACATCAGAGCACCCAGATACACAAAATAGACACATTAGACCTGAAGAGAATGATAGACTTGATTACAATAATAGTTGGGGACCTCACACCCCTCTGTCAACACTCGACAGATCATCTATGCAACAAATCAACAGAGAAACATAGGATTTAAACTACACTTTACACCAATTGAACTTGTAGACATCTACAGAACATTTCATCTGACAACTACAGAATATATATTCTTCTCATCAGCACATGGAATATTCTCCAAGATAGACCACATAATAGGTCATAAATCAAGACTTCACAAATCTTTAAAAATTGAAATCATTACAAGAATCTTCTCAGACAGCAATGAATATAAGAAATCTTCTCAGACAGCAATAAATGAAAACTAGAAATTAATAATAAGTGAAATTTTGGAAACCACACAAATACATGGAAATTAAACATGTTCCTGAATGACCTATGGGTCAAAGAAGAAATTAAACAGGAAATCAAAAATTTCTTGAAATTAATGATAATAAAGACACATCATACCAAAACCTATGGGATACTGCAAAGGCAGTACTAAGACAGAAGTTTATTACAATAAATGCTTACATCAAAAGAATGGAAAGACATCAAACAAACAAGAGAATGAAAAGTCTTCAAATAAATAATGTTATACCTCAAACAAGTAGAATAACAAGAGCAATCCAATACCAAAGCTAGAACAGAACTCAACAAAATAGAAACTAAAAATATTACAAAAGATCAATGAAACAAAAAAGTTGGGTTTTTTTGAGAGGATAAACAAAATAGACAAACCATTAACCAGACTAACTAAAAAGAGAAGAGAGAAGACCCAAATAACAAAAGTCAAAAGTGAAAAGGAGACAACTGATTTAACCAGACTAACTAAAAAGAGAAGAGAGAAGACCCAAATAACAAAAGTCAAAAGTGAAAAATACAGAAATTACAGAAATACAGAAAATTACAAAAATACAGAAATTACAGAAATACAAAGAATCATTAAAGACTATCATGAACAACTATATGCCAACAAATTTGAAAGAATGGAGAAAATTGATAAATTTCTGGGCACATGCAAACTACCAAGACTGAAC
>NW_007729351.1:131885-134268 GCF_000696425.1 Galeopterus variegatus | reverse complement strand
TTAACCAGACTAACTAAAAAGAGAAGAGAGAAGACCCAAATAACAAAAGTCAAAAGTGAAAAGGAGACAACTGATATTACAGAAATACAAAGAATCATTAAAGACTATCATGAACAACTATATGCCAACAAATTTGAAAGAATGGAGAAAATTGATAAATTTCTGGGCACATGCAAACTACCAAGACTGAACCAAGAATAAATAGAAAACCTGAACAGACAAATAAAGAGCAATGTGATTAAAGGAGCAATCAGAAGTCTTCCAGCAAAGAAAAAACTAGGACTGGATGGATTTACTGCTGAATTCTACCAAACCATTAAAGAGGAATTGATATAAAATCTTTTCAAACCATTCCATTCTCCAAAACTCATTCTATGAAGCCAGCATCATTTTGATACCAAAATAAAACAAAGATACAACAAAAAAAGAAAACTAAAGCCAATATCTTTGGTGAACATAACCTAAAAATCCTCAACAAAATATTAGCGAACAAAATACAGCAGCACATCAAAAAGATTATACATCATGACCAAGTGGGATTCATACCAGGGATGCAAGGATGGTTCAACATATACAAATCAATAAAAGTGGTACACCACATTAACAAAATCAAGGACAAAAACCATGCGATCATCTCAATAGATGCAAAAAAAGCATTTGACAAAATTCAACATCCCTTCATAATGAAGAGTCTCAACATATTAGGTATAGAAAAAAGGTATCTCAACACAGTAAAAGCCATATATGACAACCCATCGACTATCATCCTGAATGTGGAAAAGCTTAAATCTTTTCCTTTAAGAACAGCAACAAGACAAGGATGCCCACTCTCAACACTGCTATTTAACATAGTATTGGAAGTACTTGCCTGAGCAATCAATCAAGATCAAGAAATAAATGATATCCAAATTTGAGAAGATGAAATCAAATTGTCACTGTTTGCAGATAACATGACCCTATATTTAGAAAAACCTAAGGATGCTACCAAAAAATTCATAGAGATGATAAATAAATTCAGTAACATTACAGGAAACAAAATCAATACACATAAATCATAGCATTTTAATATTCTAACAACAGGCTAGCAGAAAATGAAAACAAGAAAGCAAGCCTATTTACAATAGTCTCCAAAAAATAAAAGACCTAGGAATAAATTTAACCAAGGAGGTGAAAGATCGCTACAATGAGAACTACAAATCTTTGCTGAAAGAAGTTAAAGAATACACAAAAAGATAGAAAGGCATTCCGTGTTCATGGATTAGAAGAATTAACGTGAAAATGTCCATAACACCCAAAGCAATCTAAAGATTTAATGTAATCCCCATCAAAATACCAATGACATTCTTTTCAGAAATAGAAAAAGTAACTATTAATACTCATATGGAACAGCAAAAGACCCCAAGTAGCCAATGCAATCATGAGCCTCCCCCCAAAAAGAAAGGCAGAAGCATTACACTTCCTGGCTTCAAATTATACTACAAAGCCATAGTAACCAAAAGAGTATGGTAATGGCATAAAAACAGATACCTAGACCAATGGAACAGAACAGAAAATCCAGAAATCAATCCAGATACTTGAGCCAACTGATCTTTGACAAAAGCACCATGAACACATATTGGGGAAAGGACAGCCTCTTCAGTAAATGGTGCTGGGAAAACTGGATATCTATGTGTAGAAGAATGAAACTAGACCCATACCTCTCACTACATACCAAAATCAACTCAGAATAGATTAATGACAAATGTAAGACCTGAAACTATAAAACTCCTAAAATAATCTGATAAAGCATTAATATCCAGAATATAAAAGGAACTCAAACAACTTAACATTAAAAATAATAATAAGAATAATTTGATTACAAAATGGGCAAAGGAGCTGAATAGACACTTTTCAAAGGAAGACATGCAAATGACCAAGAGGTATATGAAAAAATGCTCAGCATCACTAATCATCAGGGAAATGCAACTTAAAACCACATTGAGATACCACTTCACCCCAATTAGACTGGCTATTATCAAAAAGATAGAGAATAACCAAATCTGGCGAGTATGCAGAGAATGAGGGACACTTATACACTGTTGGTGGGACTGTAAATGCGTACAGTAGTTATGGAAAATAGTATGGAGATTTCTCAAACAATTATATATAGAACTGCCATACAATCCAGCAATCCTACTATTGTGTATATACCCAAAGGAATGGAAATCATCATGTTGAAGGGATATCTTCACTCCCATGGTTATCATAGCTCTATTTCCAATGGCCAAGTTAAGGAACCAACCTAAATGTCCATCGATGGACAACTGGATAAGAAAAATGTGGTTTAGGGCCAGCCCGGTGGTGCACTCGGTAGAGTGCGGCGCTTGGGAGCGCAGCGGCGCTC
>NW_007729351.1:129491-130771 GCF_000696425.1 Galeopterus variegatus | reverse complement strand
AAAGAAAGAAAGAAAGAAAGAAAGAAAGAAAGAAAGAAAGAAAGAAAGAAAAGAGAAAGAACCACAATAATACATTGAACTTTCAGAAGGAGAGAATGGAACTGTGGTTACTAGAAGTAGGGAAGGGAAAGGAGGAAGAGGAGGGGCCAGCCAGAAATTGGTTAATAGTCACAGAGAATGATTATGTATTGCAATGATGAATAAGCTAATTATCTGGATCTGACCATCACAGGTTGTACACATGTATTTATAGTCAACTCTGTCCCCCACAAATATGTGTATATGCTTCAATTAAAAAGAGAAGCTATATTAAATTAGATGATAAAAAAAATTCTTTGAGGAAATAAATTTTCAATTGAAATTTCATTCATGAAAGAAGTTAACTACAAGAAGTGAAAACAGAGGTGATTCACAGTTCAAAGTTCCTAAGGTGAGAATGAGCCAGGTGTGTTTTTTTAAAAAGTTATCCACATCTTCATTATCATCATACAATTGTAACAATAAAAATTAAAATTATGTATTGATTACTATTGCAAGAAACAGTACTTCTCATGCTGAGTCATTTAAAATAAGCAAAATAATGTTAGTAAAGCAGTGTATGAAAAATCCATAACTGAAGACTGTAAAATCATAATTGTCTGTGAAACAATATGTGTCAATTATGCAAAAGGACACAACCTGAGACCTGGCCTTTAGCCTTCCTCCAGTACCTGCTACCAGCCAGGTGAGCTGCTACCTCAGCGGAACGTGAGCTCACAAACAACATTAGTGGACATCTAAGAAGCACATCCACAATTTGAAATAAAACACTAGACAACATTTTCCACATAAAGTGAAGTTGTTAAAAAAGATGGAGCAAGAAAATAAATATATCGAAGAGACAAAAGAACATTACTAGCATGGAAAAGAAACAAGATATAAAAAAAGAATCTGGTAAAGTATTATTTATAAATTATATAACTGTTTTAAGAAATAAAATGTTAAAAGGGATAAATAAAATGTAAATGACTGAAGAACAAGTGGGTGAGCTGGAAGATCATTCTGAAGGAGTCTCAAAAGCAGGATCAAAGGATACATAAATATCAATGTAAAGGAATAGCCAAGAGAAATGGAACTTATAGGTAATGGTGACAACATCTGGATGGTACCCAGAAGAATAGTAAAAAAATTACAAAATAAATTATGTGATAAAATGAGAATAAATTTCACAGAATTAAATAATAAATAGATTAAATTGGCTTGTACAAAACATGAAATTTATAAGACAAATACACAAAAAA
>NW_007729351.1:127025-128349 GCF_000696425.1 Galeopterus variegatus | reverse complement strand
AAAAGGAAACCAGAGAGTTTATTAATATCAAAGTAGACTTCAAGGAGAAATTTTCCAACAAAAAAGAGGAACATGACATGGTGATAAAGGGGTCTGTTCATCAGGAAGATATAATAATCCTAAATATGTATGCACCTAATAACAGATTCAAAATACATGAAGCAAAAAACTGATAGAACTTAAAGGTGAAATATACAAATATACAATTATAGTGCAGGCTTTAACACTCCTCTTACAGTAATAGACAAAACTAATAGGAAGTCAGTAAGACTATAGTATTTAACACCTTGAAACCACTGAATCTGTCATTTATGGAAAACACCCACCAAAAGGAGAATACATATTCTTTTCATATACGGTTATTAAATAGTTTAGCAAATTTAAAATACGTTCTCTGAACACAGTAGAATTAAATCAGAAATCAATAAAAACAACAACAACAAACCACAGGAATACCTGCACATAAACATTGGTATTAAACAGCTCATTTATAAATAACCCATGGATCAGAGTGTTCTCACATGGCATTTCATCCTCAGTGTGTGTGCACAGAAAAAGTGAGAGAGAGAGAGTAAGCTCTCTTGTGTCTCTTCTTATAAGAACACTAATCCTATTGATCCAGGGTCCCACCCTTATGATGTAATTTAACCTTAATTACTTCCTTAGAAGATCCATCTCCAAACACAGTCACATTATAGGTTAGGGCTTCAACATATGAATTTTGTGGGGACGCAAATATTCAGTTAATAGCAAGTGATGACAGAATTATACTGTATCCTAATTGTGGTGGTGGTTACATGAACCTATAAATATATCAAAATTTATGCAATTGTGCATGAAGAAGTCACTTCTACTCAATGATAATGTTTTTAATGTTATGGTAAATGCAAATGGAATTTTAAGACTAGAAATGGAAATTTAAAGACAAAAATTTTCAGATTCGATTTATTTTTTAAATGTCCAAAAATGTTCTGTCTCCACTAGACTTACTTGGAACAAAAGGTTAAAAATAAAACAGAGGTTTCCTTTTTCTTTTTCTTTTTTATTTTATTTTATTTTATTTTATTTTTTTTGTCCTTTTTGAGACTGGCCACACTGTGCTCAGCCTGTGAGCGCTGTGAGCACACCGGTCATCCCTATATAGGATCCGAACCCGCAGCAGGAGCGCTGCTGCGCTCCCAGCGCCGCACTCTCCCGAGTGCGCCACGGGCTCGGCCCAAAACAGAGGTTTTCAAAAAGAAGATAAACAAATGAAGAAAAAAGAGAGAGGACTCAAATAAATAAAATCAGAAATGAAAAAGGAGACATTACAACTGATACCACA
>NW_007729351.1:100333-126580 GCF_000696425.1 Galeopterus variegatus | reverse complement strand
AAGATAAACAAATGAAGAAAAAAGAGAGAGGACTCAAATAAATAAAATCAGAAATGAAAAAGGAGACATTACAACTGATACCACAGAAATACTAAAGATCATAAGAGACTATTGTGAAAAACTATATGCTAACAAACTGGAAAACCTAGAAGAAATGGATAAATTCCTGAACACATGCAACTTACCAAGGTTGAATTATGAAGTAGAAAATCCAAAGAGACCAATAACAGGTAATGGGATTGAGGCAATAATAAAAAGTCTCCTGACAAAGAAAACCTCAGGACCAAATGGCTTCACTGCTAAATTCTATCGAATGTTTAAAAAATAACTAATACTAATTCTTCTCAAACTCTTCCAAAAAATTTTAAAAAAGGAAACACTTTCAAGCTCATTCTATTAGGCCAGCATTATCCTCATACCAAAACCAAAAAGAGACACACAGAAAAAAGAAAACTACAAACCAATATCCTTAATAAACATAGATGTGAAAATCCTCAACACAAAACTAGCAAACAGAACCCAATGGCACATGAAAAAGATCATTCACCATAGTCAAGTGGGATTCATCCCAGAGATGCAAGGATTGTTCAACATAAGCAAACCAATAAACATAATACATCACCTCAACAGAATGAAGGGGAAAAAAACATTATCATTTCAACAGACACAGAAAAAGCATTTTATATAATCCAACACCCCTTCATTGAAAAAAAAAAAAAAAAAAACTCAACAAAATAGGTATATAAGAAATGTGCCTCAGCACAATAAACCCACAACTAGGTCAAAAAATTGAAGGCTTTTCCTCTAAGATCTAGAACAAGACAAGAACACCCACCTTCCCCACTCCTATTCAACATAGCACTGGTAGTTGTAGCCAGTGCAATAGGCAAGCGAAAGCAATAAAGGGCATTCAAGTTGGAATATAGGAAGTCAAACTATCCCAGCTGACATAATCATATACATAGAACACTATAGACTTCACCAAAAAAGACTTCAACAAAAAATTAGTAGAACAAGTAAATCAACTCAGTAAGTTGGCAGGATACAAAATCGACACACAAAATCAATTAACACACAAAATCAATAACCAGAAACAAAATAGCTGAGTAAGAAATCAAAAAAGTAGTCCCATTCACTATAGCTACCAAAAAAAGAAAAAGAAATAAAAAAGAAATACTTTGGAGTACATTTACCCAGGAAGGTGAAAGACGTATACAACAAAAACTATCAAACATTGCTAAAAGAAATTGAAGAAGACACAAATAATTAAAAAGATATCCCCTGTGCATGGATTGGATGAATTAATATCAAAATGTCCATACTACCCAAAGTGATCTACAGATTCAACACAATCCCTATCAAAATACCAATGTCATTCTTCAAAGAAATGGAAAAAACAATCTTAACATTTGTATGGAATCACAAGAGACCCCGTATAGCCAAAGCAATCTAACAGAAACAACAAAGCTGGAGCATCACACTCCCTGACTTCAAAACATACTATAAAGCTGTAGTAATCAAAACAGCATAGTATTGGCATAAAAACAGACAGATTGACCAATGGAACAGAATGGAGAGCCCAGAAATAAACCCATGCACTTACAGTCAACTGATTTTGGATGAAAGTACCAAGCATATACATTGGAGAAAGGACAAACCCTTCAATAAATGATGCTGGGAAAACTGAATGTCCACATGCAAAAGATTGAAACTAGACCTCTATTTCTCATCATATTCAAAAATGAACTCAAAAATGGATTAAGTACCTAAATTTAAGACCTGAAACTATGAACCTACTAGGAGAAAACATAGGGGAAACATTACAAAAATGGGAATGGGCAATGCTTTTTTGAAAAAGACCACAAAGGCACAGCATACTAATACAAAAATAGACAAATAGGACTACATCAATCTAAAAAGCTTCTGCACAGCAATGGAAACAATCATCAAAGTGAAGAGAAAACCTACAGAATGCAATAAAGTGCAAACTACATATAAGACAGGGGCTAATATCCAAAATACATAAGGAACTCAACTCAACAGCAAATAATAATAATAACAGCAATAATAATAATAATAATAATTTTTAAATGGGCAAAGAACCTGAACAGACATTTCTCAAAAGAAGACATACAAATAGTTAACAGGCACATGAAAAAAAAAATTGCTCAACATCACTAATCATCAGGGAAATGCAAATTAAAGCCATGATGCGATATTATCTAACTCCAGTTAGAGTAGCTATTAGTTACTATCAAAAAGAGAAAATAACAAAGGCTGGTGAGGATGCAGAGGAAAGGGAACTCTTCTACACTGTTGGTGGGAATGTAAATTGGTACAGCCATTGTGGGAAACAGTATGAAGTTTTCTCAGAGAGCTAAAAATTGAACTACCTGATGACCCAGCAATCCCACTGTTGGGTAGATAGCCAAAGGAAATAAAAACAATATATCAAAAAGACATTTGAACTCCCATGTTTATTGCAACTCTATTCACAGCAGCCAAAAACGGAATCAACCTAAATGCCCATCAATGGATGAATGGATAGAAAAACACTGTTGTATGTACACACAATGGAATACTACTCAGCTATAAGAAAGAAATTATATCCTATCATTTGCAGCACCATGAATGGAACTGGAGACCATTATGGTAAGTGAAGTAAGTCAGGCACAGAAAGACAAATTCTTCATGATTTCACTCATATGTGGAAGCTAAAAAAAAAAAAAAAAAAAAAAAAAAAAAGGAAGTGGTTCTCATAGAACTAGAGAGAAGAATGGTTACTAGAGGGTGGACAGGGGTGGGGGGATGAGAGAGAGGGGAAATGGTGGATTAACAGGTATGCTATGTGTTAAATGTGTCCCCCAAAGTTTCACATATTAGAAATGACCTCTATTGCAATAGTTTTAAGAGGGTGGGAAACCCTATTATGGTAATTGAAAGGCAGGGCCTTTGAGAGATGATTGGATCCTGAGGTCTGAGCCCACATGAATGGATTAATTCATTGATGGTTTAATGAGTAGTCATTGGTGTGGTGCTGATGACTTTTAAAGGAGAGCAAGTGAGAAGGTTAGCTCTCTCTTGCTCAGCAATTTCCACCATGTGACACCCTGCTCACCACAGGACCCTGTCGAGAGTTCCCACTAAGAAAAAGGCCCTCACTAGAAGTGTTCCCTGGACTTTGGATTTCCCAGCCTTTGAAACTGTAAAAAAAATAATAAATTTTGTTTCTTTATAAATTACCCAGTTTCAGCTATTCTGTTAAAGGCAACAGAAACAGACTAATAAAGGGCACAAAGCTATGCTATCAATTCTAAATGAATCAATGTACAGTATATGCATGTATTGAAACAACACACTGTACACCACAAATATATACCAATAAATGTCAAAATATAAATAAATAAATAAATAAGCAGGAGGAAAAGATATATCAGGCAAAATAACAACCTTAATATTTGGCAGAATAAAATTTATGTCAATAAATGTCAATAGACAAAGAGAAATATCACATACATATAAAAGAAGGAATAAAAAATATCATTTTAAACATATACGCATATAATAATACAGCCTTTTAATGTATATAGCAATCTTGAATTAAGTTGCAGGAGAAATACATAAATCGACAATTTAATTTACCCCTTTCAGAACTCAAGTACAAAAATAAGGAGAAATAAAATAGAATATCTAAATCATACAATTAATAAACTTGAGCCAATGGATTTATCTTGAATACTAAATCTGGCATAGAAAGATTACATGATCTTGGGAAGTATGGTTTATTTAGGCCATAAAGGAATGGCTTCAACCAATTCCAAAGAATCACTGTCATACAGATTGTTTTTTGAATATAATATGTTTCTGTTAAAATTTCCCATATTTTTAAAAAATGATTTTAGGTTAAAAAATCTTAGAAAGATTATCAAATACTTAGAAATCGATGGCAATGAAAATACTACATGCCAAAATTTAATTTAACCAAGAACTGCATGGATAACAATATCAGAAAATCTGTCAGTGTAATTTAACACATTCAAAGGCAGAAAAATATATATACTTATCTGAACATATTTAAAGAAAGCTTTTGAAAAGTTCAACACCTCTTTATTTATGGTATTAAAAATTAACTGCTAGCAAACTAGACGTGTTACATTCAAAAAAATCTATAGCATATAAATTCTACATATAATATTTGACAGAGAACCTTGAAATGCCTTCTCTTTAAGATCAGAATGAGGAGAAAATGCCCACTAGAGCCATGACTATTTAATGTAGTTGTGGAGGTCCTGGACAAAAGTCCAAGGAAAGAACAAAAAATACCAGGTGTCAGGATTAGAAAGGAACAGATGAATCTATCATTATATATAGATCACATAATAATTTGAATAGAAAAACCAAGATAATAAACAAATTATTAAGACAACAGAGTTTGGCAAAAATTTCAGATATTTGTTCAATTTTCAAAGAAAAAATTCTCTACGAAAATAAAAGTAGTAGAAAATATAATACTTTACAAAATAAAAAACTATAGTAAAAAATACATACAATTAATAATAGTGTTGCTCTCACCCTCCAGAAAGAAAATGGACCTCCACCCAAAATCTGGTTTGGATGTTGCCACATTCACATACCAAGAAGGTAGGAAAAGGCTTGTTGCTCACACAGTGAGGCTTTCTGGGAAGGTCATGGCAGTCTTCCCAAGCTGGACTGAGAATGGCTGAGAGAGCAAGGGAAGGAGACTGGGGGTGTTTTTTATTGTGGTTAGTGCGTGGGGCCTGGATGGTGATTTCTGTCCATCAACTGGCGATTGTATAGTTTGAAAGTCCAAATGGTACCAAAGGAGGGGGTGCCAGGGTTTTTTATGAGCTTTCCCAGAAGTGAGGCTCAAGGACAAGAGAAAGGGATAAGGCTTAAAAGCCGTCTCAGCAGTCAAACAACAAAAAGTAGAGTTGGACTCTTTATTACAAATAGCAAAAAAGTTAACACACAATCCCTATTGAAAAACATTAGCTCTTTTAAGTGACATTTAAAAAGTTTCAAAAATGAAAGACATTCCATGCATATGAATAAGGTGACTAAATATTATAAACATACTAATTATTCCTAATCAATCTATAAATTTAATGTCATTCCTATCAAAATTCCCACTGGATTTTTTGAGAACATTAATAAACTCACTCAAAAATTTATGAGAGAATAAATGTCTTTAAACAGTTAATACTTTTTTCTGAAAAGGAAGAGCAGAAAAGAATCATTAAGCATATCAGATACTGGGATATACTATAAAGTTATGAAAATAAGATCAGTATGAGGCTGACTAAAAAGGAAACTAAAAGATTAATGGAACAAAGACCTCAATGACATATGTAAGCATATATAGACACATAAAATCTGGAAAAATTGACACTAAAAATCAAGGGCCAAAGATGTTTTAGCATAAGATTTTGGAAAAACTGACTCAAAACATTCAATAAATTGGAAAGTAAATCAATCCCCTTTATTAAGACACAACAACCCAGCATAGTTCCAAAGAAACAATGCAATAAATATATATATTTTTTGATTATCTGGACAAAAATTCTCAAAATAATTAAATTAATCTCAACAATAATTTTAAAAGAAAAATTTCAACAACCAAATAGTACTTATTGGAATGAATGATTTTACTTCCTATTTTAAAGTCTTACAATATATCACACTGCTTCAAAATAGCAAATGAACTAAACCATGCCATAATGTCAATAGCTCCAGAAATGGTATTTGACAAAACTAAACACTTATTTTCTTTTATTTAAAAAAATTTTTTTAAGAAACTAAGAATAGGAGTTTTTATTATTATTTTAACATAATATATTTATAGGTTCTTAAGTGAGCCATATATACATCCTCACTGTATTTCTTCATAGTTCAAGTGCTATTATAATTAAAAAGTGATGTGTAAATATCTTAAGCTGTAAATATATTTAAAATAATTTAAAGTTAAACAATGAACAGGAAAGTAGAAATTACAACTAAGGGAATCTTTCCTTAGAAAATATGAACTAATTTCTGATTATAAAAAAGCTAACTGCCAATATTTATCTAAATATTTTTTACTAATAAAATACTATAAACAGTCTAGGTCCAACAATACAGAAATTACTAAATAAAATATGGTAACAGGCTTAAAAAAAGAATATTAAGCAGACATTAAATCATCTATTTAAATAATTTTTAATGAATCAGATAATGATCATGATATAATATTAAATGACATTATAGTACAAAACCTGGCATATGTGTGCTTAGTGAGTAGACAAAATTTAAACAATCTATAACCCTGAGTATTGAAATAATGAGTTGATTTTTGTAGTGGCCAAATGCACATACCATTTGTAATAATAAAGTGACTAAAAATTACAGATAAGCCTAAAATAATAAAATTGGGCTCATAAAAATACATCTTTAGAAATTTTTTTTAAATTATAATTTTAAATATAATGTAAACTCAGAAAAATTAAAACAATCATGAGGATATGTGTTATATAACGATTGTAAATATTTTTTAAAAAATGAATGTAGCCCAAAACTAGTATGTCAGTAGTCATGCTGCTATTTGTTTTTCTCAGAACCTTCAGCAAAGCAAATCAACAGTGATTAGAAAAAGAAACAGCCTCAATGACTGCTACAGAATTGCTCTTCAATAATGTAGCTTCTGATTCTTTGACCAGCTTCATTTTACATTTTCTCCTGAGGCCCTCAAACTCTCTTAATCTTCTCAGCGATGAGATACCTTTTGCTTTTTGTTCTTTCTAAGAAAAATATCTTTGGAGCAAATTGCTAGCAAATTGAATTTCTCTGCCTAGCAAAACCCTTTTAATGGAATCAACTGCAATGGAAGAAAGCTACCATTGAAAGTTTAGCACCACCAGTAATGCTCACATCACAGAAAAGACCACAGAATCAATCTTGGTGTGGAAATATTTGTTGTAAAATCAAACTAGAGCAAAACACAAAGGTTTACCATCCTCTTCTGCGAGAGCCTGCGTCTCTCTCCATTTGCATGACTGCATCCCCTGCTACCCTCCTTGAAAATGCCTTTGTTTTTCTGATTGTAAAATGAATTCGTATTCATCATAGAAGTAAGAAGTATGAATTTTATGGTCACAAACTCTGGTGCACAAACATAGTTTATTTAATTCACATTCCACCCTAAGCCCCCAACTGCCAGGTGCAGACAATTTACAACACCCATCAGTAATCTCCTCAGTCTTTTCTGTCACTTCCAATTTGGCCTTTAAACACACGTGTTCTGAGTTGGCTCTTTCCCTTCTCTCTCCTATCTCCGGAGTGACCTGAGACATTGTATTGTCCTGGTGTTCTGGGAGGATGAGCCTCTGGGCTCAAGTCAGCACCGCCTCTCTCAATGGGCTGGTGGAATGCTGTGGCAGAGATTGCCTCCACTTACCTTCTTGAAGGCAGAAGATAGACGTTTTAGGGTGTTCAGAAGCCCATAAATTCAAAGGATGTTAACCTTCTCCTTAGTAATTTTATCCCCTTGCCTGTGGCTGGTTTAGGTGAAGGTAGGTATATGACCCAGTAAAGACTGGGCCAATGTGACCTCAGGGGAAGGCATCTTCTGCAAAAATTTGACTCCTAATAAATCCTTTCTCTACCCTGCATTATTATTTTTATTTATTTATTTATTTATTTTGGCCATTTTCAAACACTAATCTAATCTGCCTTGCCCGGGTAGCTCCCTCCTGCTCCAGTTGGGACGGGTTGTTTTTCATGCCTGCTGCAGAGCTGTGATCACAGGTCTTTCTATCCTTGCATTCATTTTGTTGGATACAGCTTTCTGAATCTCAGGTTTCTTTTCTGTTGCTTTACTCTCCAATTCTACAGAAGCACATGCTTGAGTAGATTCCTCAAAATGGTACATGGAAGGTGTATGGATAGGATGGTTTGAATTACTTGTAGCAAAATTTGTTTGAGGAAAAATGGAGAACTTGATAGTTATTGACTGAAGAGTCTGTTAGTGGAGTAGGTGGAAGATATGTTTGGATGAGGACCCGAGGCTGCTGTGGAATTTGCTCTACTCCACCCTCATTGAGGAGTTACTGTCCTGCGAGCAGACGGAAGGAAGCACTTCAGGCTGCATTTGTGCACATCTCCCTGTCTAGAATGGGCTGGGAATATTTCTTCTCAGCATTCTAAGGGGACTCACACCTGAGTCCACCCATGCAGCCAGGCAATGGAACTTACTCCTCCTTTCTTTCCCATCCTCTTCAGTGTGGCTATGTCATTTAATTGTAGTAGAGTTAGATTCATTTGTTACAATCTGCATCCAATCCTGGTTTTTGTCAACATCCTGGATGATTTTTAAAATTTGAATAAAATATACATTCACTCTTTGTGTTGTAGGGTTTTGCAGATGCATAGGGTTGTATATCCACCAGCAAAGTACCACGTATAACCAATAGGTCACCCTACCCAACTGCTCCTG
Source organism: Galeopterus variegatus (assembly GCF_000696425.1). Lineage (NCBI taxonomy): Eukaryota > Metazoa > Chordata > Mammalia > Dermoptera > Cynocephalidae > Galeopterus > Galeopterus variegatus. Next base: position 118,092 of record NW_007729351.1, on the reverse strand, counting down.
CACTGTGTCTTGTTGTCACCCCTCCCCCACCCCCAACCCCAGGCAACACTGTTCTCTGAAGCTGTAGTAGTGTCTCTTCCAAAATGTTGTAGCAATTGAATAAACAACATGTGGTCTTTTGTGTCTGGTTTCTTTCACTTAGTAAAATTAACTAAAGATTCATCTATGCTGTATGAATTAATACATTATTCCTTTTTATGACTGAGTAGTGTTCCGTCTTAGGGATGTACCACAAATTGTTCATCCATTCACCTGCAGAAGGTCATCAGAGCTGTTTCAGTTTTTGAAAAGTACAAAAAAAGCTGCTATAAACATTCATACATTTTGTGTGTGTGTGTGTGTGTGTGTGTGTGTGTGAACACAAGTTTTCATTCCACTTGCATAAATACCCAGAAATGATATTTCTGGTAAATGTATTTTTAATTTTATGGCTGTCAAGCTGTCTTCCAGAGCAGCTGTTTGTTATGGGTGCAGGTAGCAATATGTGAGAGATCCAGTTTCTCTGCATCTTTACCAGGACTTGATATTTTCAGTTTTTCATTTTGTTTTGTTTTGTTTTTAAACATTTTAGCCAGTCTAATAAGTGTGTAATTGTATCACATTGCAGGTTACATGTGAGATAACCTCTAATGACTAATGATGTTGAGACTCTTTTCATACACTTACCTGCAATTCGTATGTCTTCTTATGTAAAATGTTCAGATCATTTGCCCATTTTTTAAAAATTGGGCTGCTTATTTTCTTATTTTTTAGTTTTGAGAATTCTGTATGTATTCTGGATAGACTCAGGATCTGATAAATTTCTATTTCAGATATGCGATTTAAAAATATTTTCTTCCAGCTTGTGGATTGTCTTTTTATTATTTTATTTGGTTATTTGTATTTTATTTTAACAGTGTCTTTCAATGAGAAAAATTTTAATTTTTTCTGTTATGAAGCATGTTTTTAATATTATGTCTAAAATTTATTTTTATTTTTCCATAGCAAATACACAGACTTTCTCTTTCCTTCTTCCAGAAGTTTTGCCATTTTATGTTTTACATTTAGATCCATGATCCATTTTGAATTAAATTTTCATAAGGTACGAAATAGGTGTCCAGCTTTTCTTTTTAATATGAATGTCCATTATTCCAACACCATTTGTAGAAAACACTATTCTTTCTCAATTGTTTTTGCATTTTATCATAAGCAGTTGATCTGACTTGTATTGCTGTATTTCTAGACTCTCTACTGTGTTTCGTTGATGTATGTGTCTGAACCTTCATCAGTTTCACACTCTTCATTATTATAGCTTTATTGTAAATCTTGAAGTCAGGTACTGTGAATCCTCTAAATTTTTTCTTTTTAGAAATTGCATTGGCTATTCTATTTCCTTTGACTTTCCTGATATTCTAGAATCACCTCTTCAGTGCCTACCAAGAACCTTGTTCAGATTTTGATTGAAATTACATTGAATCTATAGGAATAATTGGGGAGAGTTGACATTTTGATATATTGAGTCTTCCAACCTATGATCATGATATACCTCTATTTAGGTATTCTTAGATTTCTTTCATCACTGCTTTGTAAGTGTACAGACTTTGCACATATTTTATTAGATATATACCTAAGCAATGTTTAATATATTATAAATAATATTGTTAAAATTTAAAAACCCAATCGTAATAGCTAGCATAAAAAAATAATGTGGACTTTTTTATATTGACCTTGTTTCTTGAGATCTTGTTAAACTCAGTTATTCTGTAAGCTTTTTTGTAGATTCCTTTGAGTTTTCTAGACAATTATATACATGAGTATGCACAGGATTTATTTTCACATTTACAACATGTAGGCCTATTCTTGACTTATTCCACTGGGGAGGACTTCCAGGAAAACAACAATTTGAGTACTGTGAAGGGACCTCCTAGTTATACTTCAGCTCTGAGGGTGGAAACATTCATTCTTTCACTATTAAGATTGATGTTAGTAGTGGGTATTTTGTAGATATCCTTAATCAGATAAATGGATGCCTTTCTATTAGCAGTTTGCTAAAAGTTTTGTACTTGTTTGTCTTATTCATATAAAATTCACAAAACAGAAAATTTATCATTTTAACTATTTAAAGGTATATCTCTTAGTGGTTTTTAGTTTTTTTACAAAGTTGTACAGCCATCACTACAACCTAATTCCAGAATATTTCCACACTCCCAAAAGAAACCCATACTTCCTCATTTCCCCCAGTCCTACTTCCTGGCAACCAATAATCTACTTCCAATCTCTACGGATTTTCATATCCTAGATGTTTCATATAAATGGAATCAAATGATACGTGTTTTTTGTGTGTTTGGCTTCTTTCACTTAGCTTAATTTGTCCCAGATTGAACCTTATTTTACCATGTATCAGTGGTTCATTGCTTTTTGTGGTCGAAACAAATATTCCATGTTATGGATATATAACATTTTGTTTATCTATTTATCAGTTGATGGGCATTTGGGTTGTTTTCACTTTTTGGCTGCTATGAATAATGCCGCTATGAATATTCATATACATGTTTTTGTGTGAATGTAAGTTTTCAGTTGGGGGGGGTATATACCTTGAAGTGGAGTTGCTTGATCATACGTTAATTCTATTTTTAAAGAACCGCCAAATTGTTTCCCACAGTGGCTATACCACTTTACATTTCTACTAACAAAGTGTAAGTGTTCCAGTCTTGTGTATCCTCTCCAACAGCCATTATTGTCCTTTCTAAATTACAGATATCTTAGTGGGTATGAAATGGTATCTCACTGTGGTTTTGATTTTATTTCCCCAATGACTAATGATGTTGAACATCTTGATATGTTTGTTGGCCACCTGTATTAACATCTTTGGAGAATTGTCTATTCAGATCTTTTACGCATTTAAAAAATTGAGGCATTCATCTTTTTATTATTGAGTTGTGAGAGTTATATATGTATTCTGGACACTAGACCCTTATCAGATGCATGATTCGTAATTATTTTCTCCTATTTTTATTGGGTTGTCTTCTCACTTTTTTAATAGTGTCCTTTGATGTGCAAAAATTTTTAATTTTGATGAAGCTCAATTTACTTTTTTCTCCTTTGATTACTTGTATGTTTGGTGTCATAATTAAAAAGCTGTTGCCTAATCCACAGTCATGACCATTTATATGTATGTTTTCTCTTAGGAGTTTTATACTTTTACCTCCTATATTTAGATTTATTCCATCCCTCTGCATTTGGATAGCCACAGCATACATTTTGGATTGTAATCTCTCTTGAGGACATGTGCCTCCTCTTTATCCTGATAGCATTCCTTATTCTTATGTCCAATTTGTTATTAATAGACTTACTCCAGCTTTCTTTTAGTTAGAATTTGCATGGTATATCTTTCATTGACCTTTTACTTTCAACCTATCTATGATTATATACAAGGATATGGACGTGTCTTGCTTTCTTAAAAATCAAATCTGATAGTCTATTTATTTTAAATATTTTGCTTAGATCATTTGCACATAACGTGATTATTAATATGGTTGATTTAAAACCTACCGTATTGCTAGGGTTTTTTTTCTATTTCTTCCCACTCTTTTTTACTTCTTGTTTGCCTTCTTATGGGTTATTTGAGCATTTTTATTATTCATTTTATCTTCTGTATTGACTTATTTTTTATACCTCTTTTCAATTCTTGTAGCTTACCATAGAGTTTTCCATATGCATCTTTAATTATTCATAGTTTCTCTTCATATAATACTATATGACTTTACAAACAGTGAAAAATTACAATATATTCCCAATTTGTTTCTCATATCCTTTCTGTTATTGTTGCTATAATTTTTATTTTTTCATAAGCTATAAACCTACTATATATTTTACTTCTTTTGATTTAGGCAGTCAGTCATCTCAAAGAACAATTTAAAAGAAAAGAAAAGTAATAAATACTTTTATTTTACCCTCATTTATTGCATTTCTAGTGCTCTTCATTTCTTTGTGTCTATTAATTTCTGTCTGGTATCATATTTCTCTGCCTCAAGAACTTTCTTAAATTTTCTTCAGTATATCTGCTGTCAAATAAATTCTTTTAAATCTTTTATTTAGCCAAAAAAAGTCTCAGTATTGATTTCATTTTTTTTATGATATTTTCACTGAGTACATAATAGTGGATTATTGTTTCTTTTTACTTTCAGCATGTTGGATTTGTTCAAATGCTTTTTCTCCATCTGTTGAGGAGATTATATAGTTTTCTCTCTTTATTTGTTAATATGGTAATTAAAATTGATTAATTTAGAACAATGGTCAGAAAACTGTAGTCCAAGGTCCAGCTGCCTGTTCTTGTAAGTACATTTTTTTAAGGGACACAGCCATGCCCATTCATTTAAGTATTGTCTATAGATGCTTTCACACTATGGAAGAACTGAGTAGTATGACAAAGATTATATGACCACAGCCTAAAATACTTATTAGCTGGCCTTTTAAAGTTAAACTGTGCTGATCCTGCATTTATAATTTTAAACCAACTTTGCATTTCTGCATTAAACTGCACTTGATAACAATGTATTGTCCTCTTTATATATTGCAGAATATAATCTACTAAAATATGGTTTAGGAATTTGCATCTATATTAATAAAGAATGTTGGTTTATAGTTTTCTTATCTTACAATGTCTTTTTCTGATTTGGATATCATGGTAAAGCTGATCTTATAAAATAATTTGAGAAATATTTCCTGCTTCTCAATTTCTGTGAGTTTGTGTAGAATTTGTATTATTTCTTTTTTAAATGGTCAGTAAATTTTATGAGTGAAGGCATCTGGATCTGGAGTTTTCTTTGTGGGAAGGTTTTTAACTACAAACCCATCTCTTTAACTGGTTTAGGGTTATTCATGTTGTCCATTTCTTCTTGAGTAAGCCTGGTGTGTGTTTTTCAAGGAATTTAAAATGCCAAATCTATGGCATGAAGTTATTCTTAATATGTTCTTATTATCCTATAATATCCATAGACTTGGTATTGCTAACTCCTCTGCCTTAGTCTCTCCAATTACTCCACATCCTCAACTCGGGAAGTCGTCTTCCAGGTTCCATCCACATTACCTCTCCCTGTGCCAGGGCCTGGAAGCTCTCTGGAAGCACAATCTGGGGCAATCATAAGGCTCACCTTGTTAGTTTCCTGTTTCTCAGGTATTACTGTCCTTCATGATCTGATTTTAATGTCTTAACAATTATTGATTCATACTTGTCTGATTTTTCTGTGTTTCAGGTAGGATGTTAAATCTGGTCTCTGCAATTCCATCTTGATTGGAAGCAGAAGCTTCCTGACAGAAGCAAGCAAGAGAGCACATCTGGGGTCTTAGACAAAAACCAAAGTCAGCCTCCCCCACGCAGAAGTAGGCAAGGAGCATGCCAAAAACTCCTTGTCTGCATGGGTGGCCCACTGTCACCACCACCACAGCTACAGACACTGCAAAAGCAGCTCAACAGCACAGTAGTAACCACAGCCACTTTGCAGGCAGCCCACCAGACACTGGACTGCATTGACACTAGGGGAGACCAGAAAGAAAAGGACATCTCTCTTCTCAAAGCCCACTACAGAGTAAGCGAAGAAGCAACTGCTCTACCAGATGACCAGACATCAACACAGAGATACTAGAAATATGAAAACCCAAGAAAATATGACACCACCAAAAGAATACAGTAATTCTCAAATACCAGGCCCTATACAGCAGAAAACCCTTGAGATGACTGAAAAGGAATTTCCAGCAACAATCTTAGGGAAACTCACTGAGATATGAGAAGAATCAATTAGACAACACAATGAAATGAGAAAAAAAAAAAATCCAGGATATGAAAGAGGGAATTTACAAATAGATTAATACCTTAACAAAGAAAGTAGTAGAACTCATGGAACTGGAAGATTCACTAAATGAAACAAAAACACAGCCAAAAGATTAAGCAGAAGGCTAGAACAAACAGGAGAAACAATTTTTTTTTTCCTTTTTGTCTTTTTTCGTGACCGGCAACGGATCGCAACCCTCAGTGTCGCACCCATACCGGACCGGGACCGGGAACAGGATCGCAACCCTCGGTGTTGCCCCCGCACCCCGCTCAGCCAGTGAGCGGCCAGTCTGTATGTGGGATCCTAACCCTCGGCGGGAGCGCCGGCGCACTCCCAAGCGGCGCACTGTAGCAGTGCGCCACCGGGCGGGCCCCAGGAGAAACAATTTTTGATCTTGAAGATAGTCCTTTCAAAATAACCCAGGTGGACCAAGAAAAAAGAGGGGGGAAAAAAGAATTAAAAAAAAAAATGAAGCGTATCTAAGAGAGCTATCAGACAATCTTAAGCACATGAACATTCAAATCATGGGTGTTCCAGAAGGGGAAGAGAAAGGAAAAGACATAGAAAATCTATTCAATGAAATAACAACAGAAAACTTCCCAAGTATATAGAGAGACATGGACATTCAGGTCCAGGAAGCCTAAAGATCCCCAAACAGATTCAACCCAAAAAGTTCCTCTTCAAAACACATTACAAAACACATTACAGTCAAACCGGCAAGGCTCAAAGACAAAGAGAGAATCTTAAAAGAAGAAAGAGAAAAACATCAAGTCACCTATAAGGGAGCCCCTATCAGCCTTATAGCAAACTTCTCAACAGAAACTCTATAGGCCAGAAGAAAACAGGATGATATATTCAAAATGGTAAAAACAAACCCTGCCAGCTAAGAATACTAAACCCAGCAAGGCTATCCTTCAGAAATGAGGGGAAAATAGTGTATTGTCCAGACAAAGAAAAGCTGCAGGAGTTCACCATCACACTACCAGCCCTGCAAGAAATCCTCAAGGAAGTCCTGCATCTGGAATCCAAAAAATGGTAATGACTGCCATGAATACACAAGAAAGAAGAAAACCCCCTGATAGAACAAAAGTGAAAATGAGAAAGAGAAACTAAATCTTACTACCACAAAAAACCATAATGACAATGTAATAATGCCCCTGCTTTATTTCTGATGTTAGTAATTTTGGTTTTCTCTCTTTTTGTCTTGATCAATCTAGATAAAATTATGCAAATTTTGTTGATCTTTTTTAAAAGTCAACTTTTGGTTGTGTTAAAAAAAGGTTATAAATTTCTGTATAAGCATAACTTTAGCTTACACAGACATAAATAACTTTATCACAAAGTTTTATACCCTTTATTTACATTATTCATTCTGTGAAATTTTCTTTATTCCATTGTGATTTTTATTCCCCCTATGCATTGTTTAAAACCTTAATTATCATCTTAATTCTCAAACATTTAACTATTTTCTAGTCATCTGGGGGGAGGGATGGAGTACTGATATTTAACTTAATTCCAATGATGTCAAAGAGTATAAGAGGTGTGGTTTCAATACTTTGAAATTTATCGATACTTTCCTTCTCTGCCATTATATGTCAATTTTAGTAAATGTTTCATGTATACCTGGAAAGAATGTATATTCTGGAATTGTTCCACGCGGTGTTCTATATACTCGTATATGTGAATCTGGTGATTTTTCTTCAAATTTTATGTATTCTTCCTGACTTTTTCTATCACTTACTAATGGAAAAACTGCTTCTTCTATCATTACTGTGTTTTGTAGCCTAGCCTATGATCAGTTTTGGAAATACTCATTCATTATTTCAACAAATATATATATTTGTTGTCTATTTGTGTCTATTTATTCATTTTCCTCAGGGAATGGTCCTCCTGGTTTATGCCTCTATAAAAATGCTGGCTGTGGGTTATTTTGTCTGATGTTTTCACATACGCAGCTAACCTCCCAATTTTTGCACTGTTGCTCCCTCTTGCCTTTTGTTATCTCTCTTTCTGTGAGTCCAGGATCTCTCTTGGAATCCGCTAGTCAGCTCCTTCACAGATTTTCCTCTCAGCACCCAGTCTAGACTGTTGTTCCTACTGTTTCATCTCTCAAAAGTCTTCATCTATTTATCTTATTGAGATTTTTACATTTTTGACATATGTCCTCTGATGACCAAGCATCTTTGTTAAGCTCTTTTGGCTTGTTCAGTAAGGAGTTTCCATAACAAGAAGACTGGAGCTGGCGCTGCTCAGGGTTGGTTGATTGGCAGCTGTCGCATTTTTCCATCTGCTGAGTGCAATGTCCAAGCCATCCTCAGGAGCACAAAATGATGCGCCAGCAGATTCTGCCCTTGCCTCATGGGAAGTCCCAGGGTGTCTGTCCTTGTGCCCCATTAACTAGAGCAGAACCACTCATCTGTGGGAAAGTAGTAGAAGACTGGTTGAGGTGGAGTGGAAGAGTGGTCAAAGGAGGAAAGGAAGATAGGGCCTTTGAGGCCATCATGTGTAGTTTTCATTTTATTCTAAGTATGAGGGTGAGTCACTGAGCTGGGGAGTGATGAGATTCATTTTGTTCTGATTTGGTAAAGACCACACTGGATTCTTCATGGAGGAGAAACTGGGTGTGGGAGAGGTGTAACAGATAGTAGACAGAATAGTTAGGGGCTAATGCAGTAATCTAGGAAAACTTACTAGGATTGAATAGTATTTTAATATCCTGTGAATGTAAGTTAATTGTAACCAGAAGAAGTTGAAATTTTGCAACCTTAAGTCATTCTCTAGAAGGATACTTTTTCTGTATATCTGTGAGCATTTCCTTCTTCACTTCCCTTTTTATGTTGTTAAAATAAATGTCAAAAATCATAGCAACCTGTAAAAACATACACATATAAAAAAGTTCCAATGTGAAAACTTCAGTAAAGGTTTTCAGTGCACAAAAAATTAAAAGCAGGTTCCCCCCTTTTAAAGTAATGTACTATTTAATATATGCTATAACTTATGCTGCATGTGTCACATATCTCATAGGTGAAATCAGAAAGTGCTATAAGGTACTGAAATGCTGTAATTTAGTGCTTGATCACCTATTTGGACATGGTAAAATAAAATATGAAAATTGATATATTTTCAATGTGTTTTTCCAAACAAATACTTGTACCATTTTTTGCTTTATTCAAGTCTTCTTTTTTTACATCATTCAATGACATCTTGTGACTATATTCATTAAGATTCTTACATTTACAGACTACTGACATTTACCCTAAGGTGTTTTGCTAGTTGTGTACTAATGGGAAGATTATTCTCTTTGTATTTTTACATGCTTCTTGATGATTTATAAGGCTTACCTTGAAAGACATATTAAGTGGCTAGTCATGTTTGTAAACTGTTAAAGTCAACTCTAATATTTATTTCAGCTTACTCTTTGCAGTTTTCTATGTTATATTTATAGCACTTAATAATAATGACACACCTGTCCTTCCTTTCCTTTCATGCTTGATTTCTTTGGAGAGAGAATCAAAAATAATACTAAAAAAGAGAGAGGATATCTTTAATGGGAATACATAAGACTGTCACTTTCATATGGTTCAAATTAAATATTAAGAGTTGCATTAAATATGACTGGGATAAATAGTCCACTTAAAAGAAAGTGATTTTCAGATTGACTGGACTTTTTACAAACAGCAAAACCTAACCATGTGGTATTTACAAGAGATACTCCTGTCACTGAAATGGGGCAGCCCCTCTGGTATTTCCTCTAAGCTATCCCTGCAGACACAGCCAGAGCAGGCCTTGGCTGAGAGGGCAGGGAGTAGCTAAAGAAAATCTGCTTGACCAAGCAGGACAGGCTGGACACCTAGCGGTAGCAATAAAATTTGGTTAACAATAAGATAAGGGAAGAGTTTATTAAGCATGCACCTCCTTAGGCTGAGATGTGTGTTTCTTGACAACACGGCTTGAGACAGCATCTGTGACTCAGTCTTGAGTTGTCCTGCAGTTTATCATCAACCATGAACCTGCTTTGAAGTACGTGCACCCCACACTTGAAAGATCCAGGAAGATATTAGTCCCAATACCAGGGATAGTTGTGCTGACTTTACCACGGGCCAGTCAGACCCTCAACATGACTCCCAGGACCTGCACTCATAATTTTGCTGTATAAATGCTTGTGACTTTAAGCTACCAAGGAGTTTGGGTGATGGGAGCGTTTGCTGCCCTGTTCTCTTTGATTGGCCACACAATATTCAATGCTGTACTTTACCACTGCAGACTCCTGCATAAGAGTCTGTTTAGTCATTTGATGCAGTGAAATGAAAATATATCAGGTTTGGTAACACCACAAGGATATACTGATTGCCAGTATTGAACTTTTTACTTACAATAATGGCAATTTCAGATACAATCCAGCTCCATAGAAAGGTGAGAAACAAAAAATGAAGAGAGATATATCTGAAATGTTTACCCCAAAAGAAACTGGTATACTATATTTCAATAAAAAAAAAAATAAAAACCTTTAGGGTTAATCATTACTTAAGATCAAATGGACATGTTAGAATGAAAAATTGTCCAATTCACTGAAAACACTGAAATTTGTATTTATATAATATATGTTTAAAAGATATAAAAGAAAAATTTAAAGAAATCAGGGAAAACATTAATCTACAATAATAGTGGGAGAACTTTAATATACTTCTCTTATTTATTGATAAAAACAGACAAAATACTAGTGAGACTAAAGAAATTTGAGTACTATGATTATGAAATTGACCATATAAACATATATAGAACATATCACCCAATAAATGTGGAATACATGTTCCTTGTCATGTGGAATATTTAAAAATGTTCTACTATCTTAATGTTATACTCCTACAGTATACTAAAATTTATCTCAATAAATTTCAAAGAAATAAAATGTTTCATAAACAAAATACAATTAATTTCCAAATTAATAGCAAAAGATGAATACAAAATTGCTATCTGCTTGAAAATTAACCCAAAGATCAAAGAAGATATAAGATTTTAATAAATTTGAGATGAAATATACAAAAAAATCTATTATGCTTGTGGGATACAACTAAAATTATTAGGAGAAAAATTTATAGCCATAAATGTTAATATTGGAAAAAAGGCTGAAAATTAATGAACTAAGCATACATTTCATGAAGTTAAAGAACAGTAAATTTTTCAAAAGTGGAAGACAAGAATAATGAATAAATATAATAATACACATTAAAGAAATAGAAGACAAACATATAATAAAAATAATTAACAAGGCCATAACTTGGTTCTTTGAAAAGACAACAACAACAACAAAAAAAATGAAAGATAACACCACTGAAATTCCAACAAGAATAAAAAGACAACACACATAATCAATATTAGGAATAAAATATGGGTCACATTACAGATGCTGCAGAAATTACAAAAATAATAAAATATTACAAAAATCATTATTCTAATATTCTTTGAAAATTTAGATGAAATGAACACTTTCCAGAAAAAAATTACGTCTTACCAAAACAAACCCCTGCAAAAAATAGAGAACTTCTGGCAGCAAAAATATGGTAGCAACATAGGTTTATGGTTTATGATTTTAGGTCCCCAAGTAAAGGCATGAAAACCAAACAAAGCAAACGATCTAGCACAGGTGAGCATTGGACACTGCAGAGTATGACACCATCTTCAACAGAACTAGGTGGAAGGAATTTCTAGGAAGCCCAGGATAGGGGGCGGCATGGCCAAACACAACAGAGCCACAAGACCCACATGGGACCAGTGGCTGCTCAGTGGTGGCAAAGAAAATTAAAAAACAGAATGGCCCTAGGAACCATGGAACAGGAACCAAATACTAACCTACACACCACCGCCCCCATAAGGAAACTGTCAGCTGAGCAAAAGCCTAAATGACTGAATCTGAGAAAAATTAGTGTCACTCAGAAAATCCCTCACAGGCTTCAAGTTAAAAGTAAGTATAATTTTAGGGGAAACATTAAATAGGAAGCAGTACTGAGGCAGCCCAAATCACCGAGGATCCCACATAGATCAAACAAGCATCTTCTTTCCAAAGGACAAGGATCCACCCTTACGGGAACAAAACCTAAACTGAGCATCGGGAGTTGACAGTAAAAAGAAGGTTCAGAAGCTGGGGAGGGGAGGGATGCCTCTTGGCATTGTGAAAGGATGGAGAGGTCTGTCCTGCACAGAGACAGATTTGACGACTTCTGCAATCAGACTGAATCCTGAGGGACTGAGTAGTGAATGCACAAGGAACATTTTCAATATTTTTAATACAGTTTTGCTTTTAAGAGGGTGCCTTTGGCATTGAGAGAGCTACCCTGGATCATTGCTTCTAACACACAGGGTTCTCCTGATAAAACACAAAAGGATTAAAATTGAAGCAAGTACTTGGAAAATGTTTATAATAACCGAATAGTATTCCAACAATAATGAAATCTGCAAGAAAAAAAAATGTGACAAAAAGAAACATAAAGACGAAAAGTGGTTGGCACCATGAGTGCCTCCCGTGTTCGGTGCCTGCCTGCCCACTTCTGTGGTCTGCGCTCCTGCCGCGAGGTCACTTTCTGGCTGCAGGAGCCCTGCCACTGTACTCCCAGAGCGGGTGGAGGTGCCTTCGAATAAATCCCCAACCAGTAATCGGAGTGGATAAATACCTAGCTCAAGCACCCTTTAGGTGGATAATTCTAAAGAGCATCTTCACCCTAGCTTCCTGGGTACCCTGGTGGGATGATGCTCCAGGCATTCAGGAAGGTAACTTTCTTGACAATGCACTTTTAATAGGCTATTTTCCCTTCCTTGCCTCACTTCTATCCTCCCTACTTAAGTTTCCTTCACCTTCTAAAGAAATGACTTCACTTGAACCCTCTTCTCATGGTTTGCTTCCAGAAAAATCAAACTAAAGACAAAAGCTCCAACCTAATATATCAGAATGATTTTAAATGAAAAACTGTAAGATTCATAAATACCATGGTAAATAAGAGAAACAGAAAAGAAAGATATAGCATTTTATAGCACTGAAGGGAGACTACAGTTAACACCAATTTACTGTACAATTTCAAATAGTGAGTAGGATTTTGAATGCTCCCAACACAAAGAAATGACAAATGATTGAGGTCATGAATATTGCCCTGATATGGTCATTGCACATTGTATAAATGTACCCAAATATCACATCATACTCCATAAATACACACAATTATCATGGGTCAGTTAAGAAAAAATAAATTTTTAAAAAAACCAGGGATGGAATTAGATTAGAAGATAGCAGAAACTGAGGGGCAGGAGTAGTGGAAAGTTAATGCTTAATGGGTACAAAGGTCATGTTTAGGTCAATGAGAAAGTATTGCAAATAGATAGAGGTGTTGGTCACAGAGCATTGTGAATGTAATTAATTACAACGAATCGTATGTTTAATAATGGTTAAAATGGAAAAATCTTACATTACATATATTTTACCAAATAAAAAATAATTTAAAATTCTTTTAAAGAAAGTTTAAAAAATCCAATTTTAAAGAGTTAGGTTGATGATTGGTTCCACACCACGTGTGATCAGTGAAGCCAACCTCATGGGCAGGAAAAATAAAGGACATCATATGATGTCCCCATATGACCTGGAGACATCAAGCAAGTCCTGCTACCTGGAAATATGTCTTCACCCTAATGTAGATAGCACAAATGCATTAAATTCTCCCATTAGACAGCATTTCCTTTGGTTTCATTTCATATTTCACAATACCATGAAAAATTGCAACACATTAACATTCACTCAGGTGTTAAGAACACCGCTGAACAAATACTACCTTAGCAAGAACTCAAGTTGGGTGAAAAGCCAATGGGGAGAAACATAAGGGAAAGAAAATCAAAGGGGGAGCATGAAAGACCTGACTTAAAACCCAGTTAATCAATAAATGCGAGCGACTGCTAACAGTATTCCAAACACATTATTCTGTCATTTCCGCTGGGAAATGCTAAATTCCACCGAAAAATAGCCTATGCCTATATTTCCCGAAATGTGAAATGTTGTTGAGTCAGTTTTAATATGCGTATTAAACAGCTATACAGCACTCGAGGTTGATCACAAGCTGCCCCTCTGCAAAGCTGGATTTCTAAAAGGGGACAAGTGTGGCATTCATTTGGGTAGAATGGATTCACACTGAATGCACACACCTCTCTGCTCCTGCGCTTGCCAGCCACGAGAGCCAGCTTCCACTTCTCTGCCTTAGTGCTATCATATGTAGGGGAATAATTCTAGTGCCCACCTCCGGAGGGATTTGTGGGTGGCTAGTAATTGATGACCATGTGTCCTGCAGAGTTCCCATGCAGCGGGCCTCTGCATACGCGCTCCCTGTACTTTCGCCGTGGACTCCCTACTGCATCGTATGCACCGGGCACTGTATGTCTGCAGTGTGAACTAGAGAGAATGGAGGCAGGCGGGGTCGCGCAGCGAACACCTGGTCTGGCCCCGAGGCCCCACCTTCCAATGGCTTCACTTCTGGCTCTTGAATACACCTGGCGCTCTGCTGCCTGCAGCTACGGTACTTGCAGAACCCTGCACCTTGATGTCCTCGGCTGGGATCGTGAAGGATTCTCTCCTTCACTTTCTTCAAGGCATATGTCATTTTCCCGGAACACCTTATCTAAAATCTCAAACTGCTCCCGCCCCAACACTTCCTTTTACCTTCTTCGCTTCATTTTTCTCCTTAGCCTTTATTACTAGCTATGATACTATATGCACAACTTATCTATCTTCCTTTTTTAAATGTCTTCCAGCTAGAATGTAAACTCCAAGAGGTAAGTCCTGGTTTCCATTTTGCAAATGAAAAAGCTGGGACGTGGGGAGTTGAAATGACTTGCACAACAGGGCAGGGCTAGAGAAGGAAACGGTCCCTCCAGGATTTCCACTAAGAGGAGATGCTGTCGGGACCAGATGGAAAACCAGATGGAACTTATGTGAATATGGAAACATGGGACATGGCAAGACGTTTTTAGGGGGCTTTATAAAAGCTACTTTGTAACAGTAATTCATGCGTTTTTTTGAGAGAAAGATGGTTTGGTTTAATTGTATGCCTGAACTCTCTCCCTCTTGGTGTCAGGTTTATCCCCCTTACATGTGCAACACCTAGGGCAGAAGGGTGGTCTGGAGAGAGCTGATGGTTACTGGGCATCTGGGCTCTGGGCACACTGTCTCCACATACACCATCTCATTCCCTCCTCACCTCCTTCCTATGGGGCAAGGGCCTCACCTCTCTTAGAGAAGAGGAACGAAGGGCCAATTCACTTGTCCAAAACCAGCAGTGTCTGCACTTGGACCCAACTCTGTCTGACCCCAACACCTGTCTATTACTCTTGAATGCCAATTCTGTTTTGGTAGAGCAGTCCAGGGAATCTCAGTTTCCAGAGACATGTTATTACAGTCACTTTAAAGCAGCAGCTTCATATACTGGGTGTATTGGAAGGCTTCTTTACTTACATTAGGAGAAACCATTAGGTTTCACTTTTACTATGTGGCTCTTTGATGTTCATTTCTTCCAAGCATCTAAGAAGTACCTTAATTTATGCTGGCATTTGAACTAGTATGGCATTATTTCAAAAGATGACAGTAATTAAAAATTCTGAATCAAAACAAAACCAAAAGCTATCAAAGATAACATTGCAGTGGGTAGTACCTTTTCTTTGAAAAAGGCCGAGTGTTCTGCTGACATGCACCAATCCGTAGATACCTCTATTACATTGACTAAGTGGGAATTTTAATTACATTTGGCAAGTATGGCTATAGAGTCTGTGAATGTGAAATATTTAAGTGTTCTGCTGACATGCACCAATCCGTAGATACCTCTATTACATTGACAAAGTGGGAATTTTAATTACATTTGGCAAGTATGGCTATAGAGTCTGTGAATGTGAAATATTTAACCAAAATTGAAAGACTTTAGTGTGAGACTACATTCCCTGGACACTTTGTGGTTCTTCTGTAGTGCATGCCACCTACTGATTCCGATCAGAGTAACATGGGTCATAGTCCCTTCCCATACCAACATACTGTAGGTTCTGTACAAATATGTATCAGGGCTTTCTTTGATCAGTACAGTAATTTTACTGTGTTTTTTAAAATAACACAAATAGTTCTTAGGTACTATCCCAGATCTTGTTTCTAAAGCTAACCAACTCCTACATCTTATTGATCAGGTTGCTTTCTCACAGAAATACGAGTAGATAACCTTCTGGATTTTATGACATTCTCTCCTTTAAAACTGTCATGGCTAGCTTAATCAACGAAGCTGGATTTGGTACCAGCTTGATGTCATTTTTTTTAGGAAATAACTCATTTTTCTGGACTTGAAATACCAAGCAAGCAACACCTGACCTCATCCAAACCTGGCAGATATATTTTTCACCTAAGAATACATGAATTCAACAGGACACCTATTCCTCTGAATAACAATCTTGTTGGGAAAGCGAGTGCAGGAAGATCTCATCTTGTAATGGAGGCGCCAAGAAGACCCTTGAGCATGTTTCGTACATGAGAGAAGTGCAAAAAGTAGTCAATTTATCTCCTTTTCCCATGCCATTCATTAACCCAGAGCTTCTAGTTGTTCTTTCCAGAGAAGCTGAGTTTCACACTGATGTGATTGAAGTTCCTCTACAGGACTCCTTTGGTGTAAGTTTCCAGGACTCTCTATATGTGCATCTGACAGATACACATGAGTACGCAAACACATGTACCTTTAAAAAAATAGCACCAGAGTATAAGCATTGTTGTGCAACTTGCTTTACTAAAAATTTTATTTACAAATTATAATTTTATATATTTATGGGGTATAATATGAAGTTTACATACATGTATACATTGTGGAATGGTTAATTCAAGCTAATTAACATATCCATCACCTCACTTTTAGCTATGTTGAAATATACAATGCATGATACATTAACTATAGTCACTGTGCTTGTGCAATAGAGCACCGGACCCTATTCTTCCTGTCTAACTGAAACTTTGTACAATTTGGCCAATGTCTCCCTTTGCCCCACCACTCCCAGCCTCTGGCAACCGCCTTTCTACTTTCTACTCCTGTGAATTCGACATTTTTGTTTTAGATTCCACATAACTTGCTTTTTTTTTTTTTTTTTTCTCTCTAAGAATATGTGTCTCAAAAACCAAATGAGTAATTTATGGATAAAGGGATATGATATCTTAGATTTCCTTAAAAGTAATTCTGCGGGGAAACGGGAAGAAGGGGGGAAGGTGAGGGTAGAGTCTTAACAGACTGGCCACAGCTGACAGAAATTGGAGCTGAGCCAGGTGCATGTGACGCCCACGTTTCGTAATCTTACTGAGACCACCATGTATATCCTTGTGTAAACATCACTGCACATACATATAATTGTTTTAATTTTTGAAACATTTTTCTGTATGTTTTATGTTCTACAGTAAAAATGCACAAAACAAAAATGTTTAGTTCAACGATTTATCATAAAACAAACATCTGTCAAGAGACAGTGGAATGTATGTTCTTCTCTTACTCAACTAAGGGTTTAGCAATTTATATTAATCTTTTCTCAGAGACAAGTTTTGATGTAGTTTTTCTATTTGTTTTCTATTTAATTTATTTCTGCGTTTACACTTATTGCGCATGTGACTGCCCACGTTTCGTAATCTTACTGAGACCACCATGTATATCACTGCACATACATATAATTGTTTTTATTTTTGAAACATTTTTCTGTATGTTTTATGTTCTACAGTAAAAATGCACAAAAAATGTTTAGTTCAACGATTTATCATAAAACACATCTGTCAAGAGACAGTGGAATGTATGTTCTTCTCTTACTCAACTAAGGGTTTAGCAATTTATATTAATCTTTTCTCAGTGACGAGTTTTGATGTAGTTTTTCTATTTGTTTTCTATTTAATTTATTTCTGCGTTTACACTTATT
>NW_007729351.1:99705-100203 GCF_000696425.1 Galeopterus variegatus | reverse complement strand
AGTTTTGATGTAGTTTTTCTATTTGTTTTCTATTTAATTTATTTCTGCGTTTACACTTATTGTTATATTTCTGCTCATTTTGCAGATACTGCTTTTTTAAAGTTTTTAAACTAGCTTCTTAAACTGAAGTCTTGGGAAAGCAAATTTAGATCCTTTTTCCCATCTAACAGAACCTTTTAAAGTTATACATTTTCCTCTAAGCACTACTTTATCTTCACCCCACAAATTTTGATATATTGTATTTTTATTATGATTCAACTTAAATTATTTTCTAATTTTCCTTGTTATTTCTTTTTTGACCAGTGGATTTATAGAAATGTGTTGTTAATTTCTAAGTACCTGGAGGAATTTTCAGATAGCTTTTAGGTATTAATTTCTGATTTAATTTTATGTGGTCAGAGAAAATATTCTGTGTGATTCAATTCTTTTAAATTACTGGAACTTGTTTAATGATCCAGCATATGCTCTACTTTGATGAAAACACCATGTACACATGGG
>NW_007729351.1:98332-99540 GCF_000696425.1 Galeopterus variegatus | reverse complement strand
CGTCCGCACCTTGCTCAGCCAGTGAGCGGCCGGTCTGTACGTGGGATCCGAACCCTCGGCGAGAGCGCCAGTGCGCCACTGGGCCGGCCCCAAAGGCACTTTTCTTTATAGTGCCCTGAAAGCGTCGTCATAGGGCTAAGAGCTATGGATTTCTTTACTTCTCTGTAATGATTATTTCTATATAGTTGTTAACCAAAGCAACTTAAAACGCCTTCATGAAGCCTTGCTGGCCACTCTTTCATGCCTAGATTCTTTTTTTTTTTTTAAATCTCTATTGCTCTGCTATACACTGTTAGTACAGATGGCATACTATCATATCCTGTGCTTGTCTCTTTGTTAGGTAATTCAATTTAGCTCTTTATTAGGTAATTCTGTTATGTACAGTAGCCTCTGATTTAGGCTTGTGTGCGCACATGTGTGTGAGTGTGTACAAAGCCTATGTTTTTTAATAACGAGAATTGTAATATTCATAATAGGTGCCGGTTGCTCAAAGCTTTCTCTGGGTATGCCGCACTTCTTGGAACCCAGAAACCTGACAATTTATCTCCTTCTGGGAAAGAAAATATATTTGGGGAACTGCGTAATAGTTTATTTGCTTTCTCCAATCTTTGTGAAGAATTTTACTGTAATAGGAGCTATGGCTCGAATGTGCCCCCACAAAGCATGTGTAGGAAACTTCATCCTAGTGCAACAGTGTTGCAAGATAGACCTAAAGGGGGTGTTTAGGTCATGAAGGATCCGCTCTCATGGATTTATTAATGCAAATAACAAAAGGCTTGAGGCTATGAGTTCAGTCTCTTGCTCTCTCTTGCCTACGTGATGCCCTCTGCCACGTATGACACAGCACAAAGGCCCTCACCAGAAGCCTTGGTCTTTAACTTCCCAGCCTCCAGTACCATAAGCCAAATAAACTATTGTTTACAAATAATCCAGTCTGTGGTATTTTGTTATAGCAGCACAAAATGGAATAAGATAATGGGGATAGAAGTACTCCATACAACTTTTAAACAGCACAATTTTTAAAAGAAAATAAGGCTGTAAATAAGACTAAAATATTTTTTTCCCAAATGGAAATTAAAAAATAAAACTAATAAGGTGCAGAACTATTCCCAGGAAACAAAGATCTGAACTCTGCTGTGGATGGAGCAAACTTGGCTTTGGATTAGCTGATCACCACGAAGACAGGGAGGGTCCTGAGGCAGCATCGC
>NW_007729351.1:97692-98229 GCF_000696425.1 Galeopterus variegatus | reverse complement strand
AAACTTGGCTTTGGATTAGCTGATCACCACGAAGACAGGGAGGGTCCTGAGGCAGCATCGCTTCCTGAAGGCATGAGGTGGAGAAGGCCCTTCCTTTCTGACTTTGTGCTGATGCCCCTCCCTTGCCCCTGAAAACAAAGGACTGGAGAAGGTAGATGGTATTAGAACTGTACAGAGTCCTGGCCGAGAAATGAATCTTAGTCAGTATGCCAGTTTCACAACCGGAGACCATGCAAGGTCTTTCAAGAAGGTGCCACTGCTATCAGGTATGGCTAAATAGTAGCTGAATATAATAATTTAATTTTCAAAGAAGTATCTGCTTGGAAGGGCAGAAAAAAAAACATTTTTAGCATGTAGCTTTTGTACAGAATGAGGAATAACTAATTGTTTTACTACTTATTTTGTTCAAGAATAAGCAAGGTCTTTGTCTTCTAGGTTTTTGTTTTCAATTCACCCTTCATTGTGCATAAATGGATGGCAATTATTTTTTATTTTTATTTTTTTGTCTTTTTTTTTGTCTTTTTCCGTGTCCGGCAA
>NW_007729351.1:88704-97127 GCF_000696425.1 Galeopterus variegatus | reverse complement strand
CAACGGGATCACAACCCTCGGTGCCGCTCCCGCGCCTCGCTCAGCCAGTGAGCGGGAACCGTATTTTTTCTTTTGTGGTAAGACTAACCAAACAACAAAACTTTGTTCCTATATGTTATAAATTTACATCTTCTAACTTTAAAACACTTACCTGGTGTTTTCTTTTTCTGTAAAGGCTATGATTGTCAGTGCATTCTTTCTCTTAATATTATAGGGAATTTTTTTTTTTTTTTAGAAATATATATTCTCAGAGCCTTACATCATCAAGGACTTCACAGTGTTGGTTAAAAAATAAACTCTTGCAGCAAAGATTTCAATTTAAACCTAATCCATGATCTCTCCAGGCTGGCACATCTAAAACCCGAGTCAAGGAGGATCTGCTGAAAGCCTGTGTCCTCTGGGGAACAGGTAATCCCATGATCACGTAATGCAAAGAGGGCTCAGGTCTTCAGGGGCAAGAGGACAAGTGGAGGAGAGAGAAGACATAAGTCACAGAGTCCGCACCAGCACACAGATTGCCCTTGAATTTGCCCTCAGCAGCCACAAGGCTGAGCACCTGGGCATAAGCAGGCAGAGTACATCAAAGAGTGCATAAGCATGCAGAGCCACCTTTTAACAGACTTCTAACTGGACCCAGGAGGGTCAGGTTGGTCTTGACACACAATGGCATCATTGGGGAACAATGGGGAAGCCAGTAAGGGGAGTGGAAATGGGTGGATGCTTTGAGTGGTGAGGACCCACAAAAGGGTTCATAAACTGTGGGCACTGGTGACCATGGTCAGAGTCAGAGCCCAGGAAAGAGTTGGCAAAGGTTCCTGGGACACTGTTTAGCCCCAGGGTAGGAGCAGTCTGTGAAAATGTGGGTGGCAGCCTGTTTCCTTCCAAAGTGTGGTATCTTCATTTGTTCTTTGTAACTTTTTACTTATCAGAGAATGGATCTGGAAGTAATTTAATTACTTTTTAATGTTGGCATTCCTCTCAGCCAATTCCTTGTACAACACTTTTTATTATTATTATTTATTGTAAAACATTACTATTCCCAGTAATGGAAGAATGTGCATAAGCGTCCCCCAAGAGCAAATGAATTAGTATCTGGAAGCTTAATCCAGTGCTAAGAGAAGAATGAAAATCTGATTCATATACTGTCCATTCCTCCCAACCTTCTCCTTGGTCCTAAACTCACCCAGTCTTCAGTGCCCATCCTTAATAGTATCTGGAAGCTTAATCCAGTGCTAAGAGAAGAATGAAAATCTGATTCATATACTGTCCGTTCCTCCCAACCTTCTCCTTGGTCCTAAACTCACCCAGTCTTCAGTGCCCATCCTTAATTCAGAATTGTGCTTCCTTTCCAGCATGAGGTTACCGATGTCTCCAAGTCAGCAGGACCCTGACAGCAAGTGCATATTCAAAACGCTTGCTACGATAACCCACGCATTGACAGTTTCACAGAAATCACTATACTTTCTAGCAGAGAACTGCATGGCTTCTACACAATTACGGTTGTGTGTAATTGTTTCCAATATTAAGCAAAAAATGCATGGTTTGTTGAACAAACATCAGAGAATAGACTCTCAAAGCTAGAAGCAGCCCTAAATTAGAACAAGGATACAACCACGCTTTGTCACATGAATCTTTTCCTTTCTGTGTCTGCCAAGCAGACCACCAGCCTCTGCCCACATATGAAATGTATGAAAAACTAAGGGTTTACAAATATTACAAATATTACAAATGTTTTGTAAACACAGTTTCACATAAATAGGCTTAGAGTTTTGGAAAGAGATGGAAGCCACTTACACCACTGGAAACAGACATTGAGAACCAGGACCAGCTTCCTCAAAGACAGAGATACTAACACAGCAGGGCGGCCTAGAACAAGTTTTCCTGAGAGACCCCTGCCCCATTCTGACCACACAAGCACACTCATGGCCAGGAGCTGCATAAGCAAGGCGTCTACTGCACTGGTGGTTTTTCTGCCTTTGTTTCACTGTTTGCTTGTTTATTTTTATACCTTCATTGTACCACCAACATTGAGGTGGCCATGTTAGGCCTCAAATTCTGATATGAATTCCCTTTTACTGTGGATCATCTTTATTTGTACCACCAACATTGAGGTGGCCATGTTAGACCCCAAATTCTGATATGAATTCCCTTTTACTGTGGATCATCTTTATTTCAGAAGTAAAATTTTATCTATGGCACTAAATATCCTTTTTGTCATAATGTACACTGTTCTTTAATTGACCTTATTGGCTGTGTTTTTCCAACTCAAACAAATGAGCATTTAAAAGGAAAGAATGTTTCTCTTTCAAATAGGTGAGTAACATAAATGAATCAATACTGGTATCTTTTATTTGCATTTTAAGAGATGCAAACTTCTGGGAACGATGGCCAAATCTGTACGTAAAAGACATTAGAAAACCAAGCTGATGCTTCAGGCATGATCAAAACTTTCCCAAGTCTTTTATTTTTACTTTCTTCTATTTTTACTATTTCTTAAGTATCTATAAGGTGCTCGGGAATTTACAAATTTTCCTAGCAATCATGGGACAGATTTTTAAAATGTATTTAAATATTTATCAAAGTAACAGGAAGTAGTATAAATTTTACAGATTAGTCATTAAATAAAATATGTATTTTCATTCATAAGCTAAATATTTTATAACCAACTTAGTCGTTCTTGTGGCATTTATATTAAAAGGGTGTAGAATTGTAGCTACATTATGTATAATTGAAGAATGACCTGCAGTCAGATTCAAAATATTGTTACTGTACAAACACCTGGGTAATTCGTTGATAAAACCGACATTCTGCATCTAAGAATAACCCTAGATAAAATGTTAGTTTCTATGCAAAATAGAAACATTGTATTTTTTGCTTTTTTATCTTCTTTTTCCTGATTTAAATTAGCATCTGTCTTAGTCCAACAACAAGCAAACTGAATCTACTTGCTGTCTGCTAATTGTCCAACCAAGGTAAAGTGACAGAATTCTTCTGTGTCTGGGCACAGAATAGATTTTACTCAATGGAGCCAGTCTATGGGGCCACAGCTGCAGAACATGGGTAACCAGGGCCACTCACAGTCAATGCGAGACCACTCTCGGCTTGTTGTATATGACTGTGACTTTTGGTGATCAGACAACACACACTACAACAAAGTAATAAATTAACAGCACATTCTTCATGGCCAATAGTCTAAATTCACAAATACGTTTTGTTATTTTGGACACTAAAACAGGACCTTAGTTATAAAAAATCCTAAATAATCCAAGATAAAACGGTCTTTGAACGTGAACGAGTGTTCTGAGTTTTATAGTAATGTCTTCACATTTATGTATTGGTTTGTATCTGTCAAAGGTCTTTCATATATAACACTGTATTTTATCTTCTAGCAAGCTGTGATGAAAAGATGTGCCATTTTCACAGAGCAGCAGGTAGTGAAACTATAGAAACGTTATGTAACGTGTTCAAATTTCTGAGGTTAATTGGGATAGGGGTTCTGTATGAAAAGCTGGGGTTTTTTTGCAAATTGAGAGCTCTGTTTAGTGCCTCATTTTTTTTTTCCTTTTTGTCTTTTTTACTGACCGGTAACGGGATCGCAACCCTCGGTGTTGCGCCCGCACCACGCTCAGCCAGTGAGCGGGAACCGGTCTCCACATGGGATCCAAACCCTCGGCGGGAGCACCGCCACGCTCCCAAGTGGTGCACTCTCCAGTGCGCCACCGGGCCAGCCCGTAGTGCCTCATTTTAAATGGGGCCACTCACAGTCAATGCGAGACCACTCTCGGCTTGTTGTATATGACTGTGACTTTTGGTGATCAGACAACACACACTACAACAAAGTAATAAATTAACAGCACATTCTTCATGGCCAATAGTCTAAATTCACAAATACGTTTTGTTATTTTGGACACTAAAACAGGACCTTAGTTATAAAAAATCCTAAATAATCCAAGATAAAACGGTCTTTGAACGTGAACGAGTGTTCTGAGTTTTATAGTAATGTCTTCACATTTATGTATTGGTTTGTATCTGTCAAAGGTCTTTCATATATAACACTGTATTTTATCTTCTAGCAAGCTGTGATGAAAAGATGTGCCATTTTCACAGAGCAGCAGGTAGTGAAACTATAGAAACGTTATGTAACGTGTTCAAATTTCTGAGGTTAATTGGGATAGGGGTTCTGTATGAAAAGCTGGGGTTTTTTTGCAAATTGAGAGCTCTGTTTAGTGCCTCATTTTTTTTTCCTTTTTGTCTTTTTTACTGACCGGTAACGGGATCGCAACCCTCGGTGTTGCGCCCGCACCACGCTCAGCCAGTGAGCGGGAACCGGTCTCCACATGGGATCCAAACCCTCGGCGGGAGCACCGCCACGCTCCCAAGTGGTGCACTCTCCAGTGCGCCACCGGGCCAGCCCGTAGTGCCTCATTTTAAATGACTTCTTCAGACTAGGTATAACAGAAATGCTGTGTGAACTAATGTATTCCCTAACCTCCTCAATTCAGAAAATATGTATTTTATTTTTAGCACTCTCAAATAAGCCAAGAAAAATAAATATTAAACATTTTATATAGGTGAATGAGGATAGTCAAAGACCCTCCAGTGTGTTTGGGTGACATCAGTGACAAATCCAATAAAGTACAGAGAAAATGTTTGTAAATTTTTATCTACCTGACTAACTGACATGCAAGCTCACCCCCAGCCCACAGGGATGTGGGTAGAATTTTGTTTGTTTTAATTTTATAGGTTATTGTTTCAATGGGCCAGTTCACTTTGACTTGGGAACAAAGCAACAAGGTATAGGAGCCACCAGATATACTTTTACTATTGTAAAAGAAAGAAAGCATATCTTTTTATTTTTCTATGGCACAGTCTTCATAAATGTAGTCCCTGCACTTGAAATTACATCCCAGAGGGTGGCAGAGGCAGCTTACCTGACCTCTTGTAGCAATTCTGATCAACAGAATCTTTCACTTTCCCATATAACAACAGTCATTCATTGATTTCGATTTTTGTGTGGTATTTGATTATATAAATATAAATATATATAAATTTACCCACCTTATTATGGATGGCTGTCTGCACTGTTTCCTAGTTTTGGCTATTGTAAGTAATCCTGTTAAGAACATTCTTGCATCTGTCCTTTGGGGCAGATGTACATGCATTTACACCTTGCACCTAGTATTGAAACTACTGCCTCAGATGACACAATCATATTTATAGGAAACCCTAAAGACTCCATCAAAAAATTGCTAGAGCTAATAAACATTCAGTAAAATTGTAAGATGCAAAATCAACATACAAAAATCAGTAGCATTTCTATATATTAATAGCAAACTATCTGAAAAAATAAATCAAGAAAACAATTCTTTTTATGATAACTAGAAAAAAATTAAATACCTAGGAATAAATTTAACCAAGGAGGTAAAAAAAACCTCTACAATGAAAACTATAAAGCATTGATGAAAGACATTGAAGAAGACAAAAATAAATGGAAAGATATTCTGTGTTCATGGATTGGAAGAATTAATATAGTTAAAATGGCTATTCCACCCAAAGTGATCTACAGATTTAATGCAATCCCTATCAAAACACTAATGACATTCTCAGTGAAATACAAAAACAAAACAAAACAAAAACAATGCTAAAATCTGTATGGAACCAAAAAAGAGCCTGAATAGCCAAAGAAATCTTGAAAAAGAAAAAGAACAAAGCTGGAGGTATCACACTACCTGACATCAAATTATACTACAGAGTTATAATAACCAAAACTGCATAGTACTGGCATAAAAACAGACACATAGACCAATGGAACAGAATAGATATCCCAAGAATAAATCACACACCAACAGAGAACTGATCTTTGACAAAGATGCCAAGAATGCATATCAAGGGAAAAAAAACAGTCTCTTCAGTAAATGATGCTGGGAAAACTGGATATCCACATGCAGAAGAATGAGACTAGACCCCTATCTCTCACCATATACAAAAATCAACTCAAAATAGATTAAAGATTTAAATATATAACCTGAAACTATGAGACTACTAGAAGAAAACAGAGGTGAAATAATCTTTGACACATGGCTGGGCAAGGATTTTTTAAATAACATTTCAAAAGCACAAGCAATTAAAGCAAAAACAGACAAGTGGGATTACATCAAACTAAAAAGCTTTCACACATCAAAGGAAACTTTTAACAGAGTTGAAGAGACAACCTACAGAATGGGAGAAAATAGTTTCAAACTATACATCTGAAGAAAACTATCAACAAAGTGAGGAAACAGCCTATAATATGGGAGAAAGTGTTTGCAAACTACACATCAGACAAGGGGTTAATATCAAAAATATATAAGAAACTTAAACAACTCAACAGCGAAACAAACAAACAAAATAAACCCAAATAACCCAATTGAGAAATGGGCAAAGGATCTTAACAGACATTTCTCAAAGAAGACATACAAATGGCCAACAGGCATATAAAAAACATGATCAACATCACTATCATCAGGAAAATGCAAATCAAAACAACAGTGAGATACTACCTCAGTCCACTTAGAATGGCTATTATGAAAAAGACAAAAGAAAACTAGTGTCGGCAAGGATGCAGGGAAAAGGGAACACTAACACACTGTTGGTGGGAGTGTAAGCTAGTACAGCCATTATGGAAAACAGTATGGCAGCTCCTCAAAAAACTAAAAATAGAACTACCATTTGATCCAGCAATCCCACTACCGGGTATATACCCAGAGGAAGTGAAGTCAGTGTATAGAAGAGATATCTGCACTCCCATGTTTATTGCAGCACAATTTACAATAGCCAAGATATGGAATNATGCTTCCATGCAGAAATGTTGAATATGTGTTTTGTTCAAACACAAACTGTCCTCTTTCACAGTCAAAATTTAAGCCTCAAGTACTAATAGTAAAGCTAAAATGTGTCTGGTGCTTACATCAGACATGAACGCATTTAATCCTTACAAGCACCACAGGCTGAAATATAATTAACCCACTCACCAAGGTGAGTAAACCAAAGCTGAAGAGGGTCAAGACACTTGCCACAGGGCAGGTTCCTGTCTCAGAGGGAGCTTCCACGTTTTTCCCTCCTCTGCTACTCTCTAGTCTGCAAGACTAGACCTAGAGTCCCTATGACAGACCCAACCTAAATGTGGGGAAACCTAAATATGCTGAGTTCATATCACAAACTGAAGGCATTGAGAGAGTTATGGAGCTCTGGGAAGGAAAAAGGCACAGGTCCAGTGAGGGTAGATGTTGATTCTGAACTGGGTTTACACATACACAAGAGCAGAGGTCTACCCAAACTGATTTTCTGAGCCAAAAGTTTTAGCAAGTCTATTCTTCACCAATTTTTTAAAAACTTTCTATTTACCTGATTTTAAAAAAAAATAATTACAAAATCCACTGGAGAATTAAGAAGCTAACCTGGCTCCCAGTACCCACCTGTGTAATGTAATGGGCATCTGCTGAAAGTAATTCAACTANAAAAAGTACACAAATCAGAAGTGTATAGGATGATGACATCATAACATGAAAAGCACCATGTAACCACCACCCAAACAGAGAACTAGAATGTCCCCAGCCCATACAGGTCCTCATGGTCTCTTCCCATCACTAATCCCCACTCCTCCCCAGAGGAAACCATTGTAGTGACTTCTAAAATTGTGTAATACTTTTGTCTGTTTTTGAACTTTATATAAAGAGTATCACACCATAAATATTCTTTTGTGCCTGGCATTTGTGTAGGAGATTTTACATATGGAACAGTCATTCATTGATTTCGATTTTTGTGTGGTATTTGATTATATAAATATAAATATATATAAATTTACCCACCTTATTATGGATGGCTGTCTGCACTGTTTCCTAGTTTTGGCTATTGTAAGTAATCCTGTTAAGAACATTCTTGCATCTGTCCTTTGGGGCAGATGTACATGCATTTACACCTTGCACCTAGTATTGAAACTACTGCCTCAGATGACACAATCATATTTATAGGAAACCCTAAAGACTCCATCAAAAAATTGCTAGAGCTAATAAACATTCAGTAAAATTGTAAGATGCAAAATCAACATACAAAAATCAGTAGCATTTCTATATATTAATAGCAAACTATCTGAAAAAATAAATCAAGAAAACAATTCTTTTTATGATAACTAGAAAAAAATAAAAACCTAGGAATAAATTTAACCAAGGAGGTAAAAAAAACCTCTACAATGAAAACTATAAAGCATTGATGAAAGACATTGAAGAAGACAAAAATAAATGGAAAGATATTCTGTGTTCATGGATTGGAAGAATTAATATAGTTAAAATGGCTATTCCACCCAAAGTGATCTACAGATTTAATGCAATCCCTATCAAAACACTAATGACATTCTCAGTGAAATACAAAAACAAAACAAAACAAAA